>NC_080476.1:11422500-11725277 GCF_030265055.1 Doryrhamphus excisus
GGAAATTTGATCAAATTTTTTGTCATTCATATCCAAAAGAGTTATGTTTTTCCCTCTGAAATTTAGGATAAAAAAATTGACTTAAATATTTTAATTTTTACATTTTTTTTTTTTTTACAAAAAAAAGTGTACAGTGGACAAAGGTTAGAGTGACACAGAAATAATATAAACGGATAACTATTCAGTCTAAATGTTTGCTGTTTGATCTAACTTTTTGTCATTCATATCCAAAAGAGTTATGTTTTTCCCTCTGAAATTTAGGATGAAATTTTTTTTAAATATTCTAATGTTTAATTTTTTTTTTGTACAAAAAAAAGTACAAAAAATCAAAAGTACCTAATGTTGTGTCCTTTCCCTGATCTCCCATCTCCATGTTTGCACCCAATCAATACTAAGTGGAGATAAAAAATGTAAGAATGAACTCCCAATGACAAAGCAAGTGTTGTCTATTGATTATTTGCCGTGCAGTACCAATGTGAATGTAAATGTGTGTGTGCGCCCCCACAGGGAGTGTGTGCTCTGTGATCCAGGTAATGTGGACCAGCCATTGAACAGCAGAACAAATGAGAGGGGACCGCACTCCATCCATCTTCCAGTCCCGTCTCTAGATATCGATCCATGTCGTGATGCCATCTTGACATCGTGTTCGGGCCAAAGTGGAGGTTACACAGGGGATGTTGTCGCAGATTTTCCGAACCAGCGTCACTCACCCTGACACTTCATTTTGACTCTGTAATAATAATAATAATAATAATACTAACATAATACGTTGTGTTGCATTTTATCTTATTGTAACAAATAATACTTTATATTAGCATATCCTATGGCATTATATCGTATTGGATAACAATTTATCCTGATCATAACTGATATGAATTGCACTGTATCACATCATATATGTATTCATTAATTTATTCATTTTCTACCGCTTATGCTCACTAGGGTGGGTACAGCCTCGACTGGCCGCCAGCCAGCATGCAACATGCTAACCACTAATACACCATGCAGTGGATTCTAACTGTAATAAGTAATACAATTATTTTACATTTTCAAAAAAATGTAATAAAAATATGTAAAGTAATAGAAATCAAAATACATCTAAATTAATATTTTAAGTAATTTTAAAAATTCATTCATTCATTCATTTTCTACCGCTTATCCTCACAAGGGTCGCGGGGGGTGCTGGAGCCTATCCCAGCTGTCTTCGAGCAAGAGGCGGGGTACACCCTGGACTGGTGGCCAGCCAATCACAGGGCACATATAGACAAACAACCATTCACACTCACATTTATACCTATGGACAATTTGGAGTCGCTAATTAACCTAGCATGTTTTTGGAATGTGGGAGGAAACCGGAGCACCCGGAGAAAACCCACGCATGCACGGGGAGAACATGCAAACTCCACACAGAGATGGGTGGAATTGAACTCGGGTCTCCTAGCTGTGAGGCCTGCATGCTAACCACTTTTCCACCGTGCAGCTCATTGAACTACATAAGACTTCTTAAAAGAACAACAGAAGAGTCAAGTGGCAGACCCCCCCCCCACCCCCCCCTAAAAATGTCCGTCAGTAATAATAAAACTGCCAGTTGGGAATTTGCATGGGAGCATCAAAGATGGGACATTGAAGGGTGGAAGAAATTTGTATTCTCTGATGATAAAAAAATGGAATTGATATGGATCCCATATGAGATGTTTTCCACACGACACAACAGAGCAGGCGCCATCATTATGATCTAAGGTGCTTTTTACTCCAAAAGAACTTCAGGTGGTGCAGGGGTGTCAAACGGTTGAAGGCTGTGTGGTAATGACAAGCATTGCTGCACAATGCGTCGGCCGCCTGACTAAGGACTTATTTATCTACTTGTTTATTCATTTATTTATCTACTTATTATGGAGTCTATTATTTATTTGTGATATTTCTGTATTAGGCTCGACTGGATCTGGACTACTAAAATACAAATTCTATTAGACTTGCCTTCACAATCAACGCTGACGTTGCGGCATCGATCAGTCGCACTGCAACGTTTTATGGGTGTTGACATTCAGAGGGTAGGACCATTGCTTTGATAATTAGCAGCCTATTGTAATGATCCATCATGGCCGTCCTTTGCAGAGGATGTTGGTGATTTATCATCGTGTGGGATGTCAGGGGGGTTTGGGGGGGGGGGGGGGGTGACAGGTATTTAAGCATCCGGCAGGAAAAATACATGGTGATAACCATAAAGCCTTAACAAACAAAGCAACAACATTTTGAAGGAAATATATTCAAATACATTTAAATATGCCGGCTAAGTCCAAGTAAGAGACACAAGCTAATAATGCTAAACACCAATTAACTATATTGGGTTCTATGGCTATATAAACATGGATTCTGCCAAAAGAAAAATTTGACTCTCGTCTTAAATCAGCTTTTTCAGTCATAGAACATACATAGGTAAGTTTCAGGAAAATTTCAGCTCCCAACAAAAAGGGAGAACAATTTTTTTTGGGAGAAGATACATTTCGAAAGATACATTTTGTTTATAAAAACATTTGAAAACATGAAAAAAATTGGTATTGAATGAGTTGAAGACTCAGTGCATTAGCATTAGTAAGTGCAATAGCAACAATGTTTATTTATTATTATTATTATTATTATTATTATTATTATTATTATTATTATTATTATTATTGTTATTGTTATTATTATTATTATTATTATTATTATTATTATTATTATTATTATTATTATTATTATTATTATTATTATTATTATTATTATTATTATTATTATTATTATTATTATTATTATTATTATTATTATTTTACAGACAGATTTTACACACTATAGACCTACAGCAATAGATCTACTCTACATTATCTACCAAGCCTGGGGCCAAATGCCAGTCGCCATGGTAACACAAAAGGCAACACACAAAAAAGGAACTTTTCCCTTTCTTGATCTACGGTTATCATCACACGTTTGTTTTTTTTTTTGCCATCACCGATAACCTGAAAAAAAGCCAAAGAAAAAGCAGAACACATCAGAGTTGACTCGGCTCCTGCGACCTTTTGTCCGTTCAAAACCAAACAGACTTGACTATTTTTAAACATCCCGCCAACATAGCCAAGCAGGGTGGTGGTGGTGGTGGGGGGGGGGGGGGGTCACCTGATACACTCCCCTCAGGTGACCCACCGCCGTCAACACAAAAGTCTCACCTGGTAACAATGACCGGCGGCGGCACACGCCACAGAGAAGTGCGTCCGTTTGATGCTTGTTATTCTCGCCAAACAATAACCAGACAAGAGGAAGACGCTCCCTCGCCTCGCCCCAGAAAGAGAGAGAGAGACAGAGAGAAAGGATAAATCTGTTGTTGAACTTTAAAGACAAATGAAGTGATTTTACAAAGACAGCTGCAGGTGGGACATAAAGGAAAAATAACGGAAAAAACTGGACTTTTCAGCTTGCATGTACAGGTAGCTGTTCCTAATATTCTGACACTATAAAGTAACGCAATAAGGCAAGAGAGAGAAAGCCTGGCATGGCATAGAATGGCATGGCACGGCATACAACGAATAATGAATAAAACAATGCAACTAATATTACACATAAACATAATTATACAGTGGTGTTGCTCTTCGAGAGGTCACAAAAGACCCCACACCAACTTCCAAAGGACCACT
Organism: Doryrhamphus excisus; assembly: GCF_030265055.1. Classification (NCBI taxonomy): domain Eukaryota; kingdom Metazoa; phylum Chordata; class Actinopteri; order Syngnathiformes; family Syngnathidae; genus Doryrhamphus; species Doryrhamphus excisus. Next base: position 11,426,166 of record NC_080476.1, read on the forward strand.
CTTGAACAAAAAAAATATTTAGACTCGCTCTCCAAGACGTTTCGGAAAATACTCGGTGGTGTGACGAGACAAAAGTTGAGCTTTTTGGAAAAATTGACACCAGATTTCAGTAAAAAAAAAAACAACAACTGTAAAATATGGTGGTGGTAGTGTGACGGTCTGTAAAACCTCAATGGCTTCTGTGTCAGTATCAGTATCGGCTGATGGATGATCAGTATCGGAATCAGCAGCATAAAACTTTCATCGGAGCATTCCTACTGAATAGGCGTGTTTCAAATTCGAATTTGAATTAATTAATTCCATAATTAACCGATTAATTTGTGCGAGAGTGACAGGTTTAATTGCGTGTCACAGTGAGTTCACACTCGTTCTAACAGATGACGAATGAAAGCGAACTCAACCACCCTGAAAATCCTTTTATTCCTTCACTTGTTGTCAGAACTAATGACCAGCCTGTGATAGCGACCACTTCCTGTGTGTGTGTGTTTGTGTGTGTTTGTGTTCAGTGAGGACCGCACTCAGACAGCCAGACATGAGCGTATGGTAACATGGCCGACCCCCGCCGCTGTAACACTTGTAAGTGCAGAGCGCTGGCCTGCAGGTCCCATTGTTCAGCCCCATCAGCCCCCAGCGGGGAGCAGGTTAGAGGGGTCAAAGGTTACTTTCCAGTTTAAAAAAAAAGAAAGGGTGGCCTTGTTTTCCTAATGAAACCAAATTAGATCCTTGTCTTTTGTGTTTATGTTTTTATATGGTTTATGTATATGCTGGAGCCTATCCCAGGTGACTTTGGGCAAGAGGCAGTGTACACCCTGGACTGGTTGTTAATTATTATTAATACAAATATTATACATGAATACATTTTTTAATCGAAAAAATTCACATTTAACATTATTTATTTTAAAAATCAGAATCTGTTGAAATTCATGTTTTCATATTTTTTTAATATTTTGAAACAATTTTTTAAAATTCAGAATCCGTTGAAATTCATGTTTTCATTCATTCATTTTCTACTGCTTGTCCTCACGAGGGTCGCAGGGGGTGCTGGAGCCTATCCCAGCTGTCTTTGGGTGAGAGGCGGGGTACACCCTGGACTGGTTTTTATATATTAAAATTTTTTAATTTAAATTTTTTATATCTAAAATTTTATTAAAACATTATATTATTAATAATTTAATATTTATATTAAATATTATACATAAATACATTTTTAAATAGCAAAAAAATCACATTTAATATTATTTAAAAATTATTAAATATTTAAAAAATCTGAATTCGTTGAAATTCATGTTTTCATAATTTGTTTATATTTTGAAAAAAAAAGAAATTTTAATTCAGTATCTGTTGAAATTCATGTTTTCATTCATGTTTTTCATTCATTCATTTTCTATTGCTTATCCTCACGAGGGTCGCGGGGGTGCTGGAGCCTATACCAGCTGTTTTCAGGTGAGAGGCGGGGTATACCTTGGACTGGTTGTTAATTATTATTAATACAAAACGGTAGAAAATGAATGACTGAATGAAAAATATTATAAATAAATACATTTTTAAATAAAAAAAATTCCTGTTCAATATTTTTTATTTTAAAATTCAGAATCCTTTGAAATTCATGTGTGCATATTTTTTTTTAAATATTTTGAAAAAAAAAATCTGACAACTTCCAACGTATCCAGGAGTCAAATGCCTGGAGCAAAGACAGTAGAGGAAGAAGACAGTAAGGCGTTACATAACAGCACCTATAAAAAGGACAATAAGTCATCATCAGTCCCCTCCTCCTCGCCTCCTTCCTCTTGCATCTCTCCCCTCAGGGCGCTTTGCACTCATCTCCTCCTCATAATGCCCCTACTGATCTTTGAGCCGCGTCTCTTTCATCCTCTTTCTGCTGCCCGTTTAGTCGCCATAATGGAGTCTGAACTGACCTCGCCAGTCAATTTGAAAAAAAAAGAAAGTCTGCATGCTAATTAAACAAGCGCTATGATTAGTATATATTTTAGTCATATTTTCATGCATGTAACTTCCACAGCAATGTAAGCAGCCTCGTGATTGGTCGATTGGTGTTGTGGTTTGCGGAATGATGGCCTGTTGAATGTGAGCAATGAACAAGAGCCATTCATTATACATCACACACACACATCATTTATTCATTTATCTGTCTGTAAACATGACAGTGATTTACAGTGTGCGTGTGTGGTCACACGTGTGTTTAATATGTTCAAATATACATTATGCATCTTTAAAGGTGTAGCTTTTTCTTTAAATTTAGCGAAAATAGCATCATTTACGGTACAACAATATCTCATAGCAAAGCTGTGCAACTGCTAGTGAAATGGAGGAAGGAGTCGGGTCTGTAACTTTGTGGAGGGTTCTAGCCGTACTCCATATCGATGCTCCTAATGGCCTGAGAGTCGCTGATATCAACAAAACGCATTAATGCTCTGATGATGGGTGCAAGATGATGTATGGATGATATTGCTCTCTCTGTGTGTCTCGGACGGCAGGATGCTAATTTGTTGTTTTGACATGTCCACATATCAATAAAGTGCATTATGCTGGTGCACTTCATTTCATCACTCCGGGGAGTAGCAGAGAACATACAGTAGTGTAGTGGCAGGGCTTCTATTCCATTATTTTAGCTTATTTTTATTTTTTTTTTTAATTATGTAATTTATTGGTTCAAGTATTTGAAATTTTAACCTTTATTTAAACAAAATTTATTTAATTTAGTGACAAGTTAATGACAAAAACCGAGGCTACACGTTGGCGTTGGAAAGCAACAGCTGTCGGTGTGTATGTTTTGTTTTTTTTTTTACATCCAGTGCCCAGAAACAGGAGAACATTCATTGCTTGACTTTGCATAGTTGATCCTTGAGCCCCGTGTACCATATGTTAGCTCGGGGCTTCAGGTGAGGATTAACCTGACAAGTACGCTCTTTATCGCCTTTGCCCCCCCAAAAAAATATTCGCTTTGATACTCTTAATCCGGGATTTGAAATTTGCATTTTACCCCCCCCCCCCCCCCCCCACCACCACCACCCTCCGTTGGTAATGGTAACGGTTTTATTTCATTTGAACATGCATCAGATTACAATTGAATGCATCACATAATCAGTTCACAGTTCCACATGTCCAAAAGGAGTAGGAAGAAGCACAGCTTATTAAATCCTACCCCTCCATCTGGTGCTTTTACACTCAGTAACTGTTACATTTGTTCACTTCCTGCTTTCCTAATATAGTTTTTTTTAATTATTATTATTATTTTTTGTCACGTACCAAAGTACGAGGTGATATGACCATACAATGACATAATGGGTACCATAGTAACTGTCAATATAGTAATATATATATAATTATATAGCACATTATGACTGGTTCAAGACTCTTCATTTATAGCAACACATACAAGCACAAGTCTTAATTGCCTTATTTTGCGTTATTATGTCTATAACATTGGGTATTACAAGCCCAAAAGTGGCTTTAGTTTTTAGTTTGTCATGTAAGGCTCACTACACCTTTGGATAAACCTCCTTCTGTAGAAAAAGTCACTTTGTTTCTCCATTCAAGTGCAAAGACAAGAGGCTAAGTTTATTTGTTTTAATGATTACTTATTGAGTAATTGATGAAATAAATACCATCATAAAACCACTACCATAAGATCATGACCATAGGTGAGAGTAGGAATGTGGATCGACTGGTCATTTAAGAGCTTTACCTTTTGGTTCAGCTCCATTTTGACCAAAACGGACCGATGGATCCTTTCTGGGGCGGGAATTCTCATAAATTTAATCATGAAAAAGTGTGAAGAATCTCTCCAACTATATTGCACAACACAGAACCAACAGAACCAATGTTGTAATGTCGTTAAACAGCATTAATACTGCTTATACTGACCGAGTTTTTAAAGCGCATGCAGAGGTAGATAGAAGACAATGTTTTTAATTGGATAGTAGCTTTAGCTTCTCGTTAGAAACTAAAAATCAAGTCTTCTGCCAAGTAATCCTCAGACTGAGCGGCTGTAAAAAAAAAAAAAAAAAAATCAATCAATACTTTCCTCTGTTCAATGATCCTTCCATTATGAAGCCACATCAGCGTCCAATCAATGCCTATGCCTCCTCAGAAACCCCGCCCCGCCATATTTGTTGTCATCTATTCAATTAATAATTCATGTGTTTGCTGACGAGGATCAATTAACCAATTAATGGTGTTGTGTTTTTTTTTCTTCCTTTGTTACCGTGTTTCTCCATACAAGACTCGGGGAAAAAAAAAGGCAAAGGCAGGCGATGGTGGTGGTGGTGTGTTGATTGACAGCCGCCAGCGCTCGTCACCTCAGGGCACGCAGCGAGCGGAGCTAGCCAGTCAGAGGAGGCGTCTGTCAATCAGTCATCTCGCATTCACTCTAATTGTGACTGGCCAGGCCACGGGTCAGATGTTAGTCTGGTAAAAAAAATTAAAAAAAAAGCAACAGCAGCACTCGTACGCCCCAAAGTGTCTCCATTCTCTCATTTGTTTTTGTTCAAAGTTGCCCCCCCCAAAAAAGTTAGATTTTTGTCCAGTAAAACTTTTCTACTCGTGGGTGGTTGTTGAGGAAGAAAGTTCACAAATTTGATCGAATTTGGACAGACGATAAGCTTTATAAATCATTTAAAGACACAAGGGAGATTCCTAGTATTGTTTTAAAACAACTATATGCAGTGGACCCCCCCCCCCCCCCCCCCCAAAAAAAATATATATAATAGTAATAAGGTTACATTTAAACTCCTTGTCAATAAAATGTCAATAAAAAGCAAAAACCCGCTTTTCACTGCTAAAAACTAGCAGGCTGTCAATCATTTTAAGTGTGATTAAAATCACACTTTTTTTTAGTCTGCGGACTTGAACTAGCCAAAGTATGCCACCATGGGTCTTTCTTTGATAAACACAACACTTCCAGCTGTCCTTTGGATATGCGTTTGAAACCCCCCGCTAATTAACCTAGCATGTTTTTGGAATGTGGGAGGAAACCGGAGTACCCGGAGAAAACCCACGCATGCACGGGGAGAACATGCAAACTCCACATAGAGATGGCCGAGGGTGGAATTGAACTCGGGTTTCCTAGCTGTGAGGCCTGTGTGCTAACCACTAGGCGACCGTGCAGCCATTTTTAATGATGGCCGAGGATGGAATTGAACACCCATATTTTAGTTCGCTGAAAATCAAACACTCCAAGGACGGAACGATAACCCCCGCCAACTTCCTTCTTCCCACTCTCACCGCACCCCCCCCCCCCCTTCCTTGTTTCCTTCTCCCTCGCTCTTGTCGCTCCCGTACCTTTTGCCGTGGAGCTCATTAAAAATTCACCACTCCATTCCGGACTAATTGTCTTCAACATGGCAGAGAGCAGCGGAATGATATTAACCCATTAGCCCGGAGATGCCTTCGTCACTTTGCTTGTGTGTTTATCTTCCTTCTATGTTTGTGTGGCACAAACGTTGACATCCCGTCTTTTAAGGCTTGGCTTGATTGACTGCTACTACAATGAGAGATGTTTGCTTACGCTCAGGAAAACAATACAATTTCAATGTTCTGACCGTTTAAACTCTGGATTTTGCCTATTTGCAAGTTTGCATTGGTTTCTCCCCACTGCCATTCGTCCTCTGGTCCCGTCCTGTCCAGTGGAAGTCAATAAGCGCTGCATTGAATGTATTGACAAGCTAAAGTGGTGCTACTTAACAGTGCTCTCCTGAGGCCCGGGACAATGAGAGAGAGGGCGGGGCAATGAGAAGCAGAGACGAGTTCATAAATGTCAGTCACTTAAAATAATACATGCGACAAAAGGCCTCCTATGATGGAATTAGAACTTTGTAGAATGTATTAGAAAAATGCACAAGTCAAACGCCAATGTATTTTCCTATCTTAGACATTATGAAAATAACATTTCCTTGGCTCTTAAAAAAGCACTATGAAAAAAGTCCCATCCAGTAGTAACAGTATTTAATATTCTTATACATTAATTATGACCGTTGGCTGCATGGTTGTCGAGTGGTTAGCGCGCAGGCCTCACAGCTAGTAGACCTGAGTTCAATTCCACCATGGGTTTTCTCCGGGTACTCTGGTTTCCTCCCACATTTTGTCCATAGGTATGAATGTGAATGAGTGTGAATGGTTGTTTGAATAGTTGTTTGTCTATATGTGCCCTGTGATTGGCTAGCGACCCTCGTGAAAATAAGCGGTAGAAAATAAATGAATTAATTAATTCTTCTTCTTCTGATTTTTTTTTTTGTACTATTACATTAATTTCAGATGCATGTCAGTGTCACCGCTTCCCCAGCTCGGCTGTATCTGCACTCTAGAAGGCAGCGGATGCAGCTGGAGGGGCCCAGCAGATATGGGCAAACCTGCTTTTTAACTCGGTTTTTCAGTTAATATGTAAGAATACTTTATATAAATACATTGTGAAGTACAAAACGTGAGTTGTTATACCAACATTTTGTTCATGTTCTGGTAGAACAAGCATATTGGTTTTATTTGGGCTTGAAATAAGCTATGCAAATAAATGATACTAACTAAAATGAGTAGCTCTTGGCTCTTTTTTTTATTTTGTAAAAGTAGCTCTCACAGATAGTAGTACATTTAAACGTATTGATATCGGCTGATTTTACTGGTGGACTGATCGGAACACTTCCGAATAGTGTATGTTTTTTTACTGTATGAAAACTTGAACAGGTATTATTATTCCCATCAGTATGAATAAAATATAAGTATGAAGAAAATGAAAAAAACCCAACAATGAATAAACATTTAAATTGCTAAACTAAAAGCAGGCTTTCTAAACACAGGTAAGATGCATTAGCTTCATCCACCTGAGGGACTGGAGTCGGCTCATTAGGACGCCGCCTCATTTCTTCCTCATTAGCGTTAATTTCACTTCCCCGCCTTCCTTTCTTTCTTCTCATCACCACCCCCCCACCACCAAAAAAAACCCAACAAACAACACACAACAATCAAGCCAAGCTTCCTCCGTTTCGTGTTTGTTTTTCTCGTCGCGGTGCCGAAATTAAATTTGATAAACGAGTCGATCTTTAAATATTAATTATGTATTAATTACATACGCCGAGGCGAAACAAAGCTCGCTTAAAGATTTATGAGGATCGCTCCCACTTTACTCACGATTTCCTCGTTCAATGAGCGAAAAAAAAAAAGAAAAAAAAGTTGACAACGTTTGACAACGTGACACGGCGCAAAACACAGCCAATTCATCCTGCTCTGACCTTTGACCTTTGCCATCATTGTGACTTTGAGCTCTGGTGGTCTTTAAATGTCTCTTGTTGTCACACGGCTGCAAGTTACACGGGCAAGAACTTACTAGAATGAACATTATCTAGTTTTGCGATTGGTGTGTTGTCATGGTAACGATATTATCCATGACAAGACGGTTTAAATATAACGCTACCGTAATTCAATTCAAGCTTTAGTTGTGATGTTTTTGCTCACACACACACACACACATATGGAATCAGTCTGTTACACACACTTATAACCTTTTCCCCTGATAGGCTGCCGTCTCTTGGGTAACTTCTCACCTCTTTATAGAAACACACAGCACGCACACACACACACACACACCTTTGTTTACTAAACTTTCCACGTTTGAAATATTTATTAGAGTTGGGAGTCTCACTGAGTGTGTATGTGTGTGTGTGTGTGTGTGTACTGGGGTTTCTCGAATGGTGGGGGGAGTATGACTCCGAGATGAGGTGTCATATTTGACTCCGACTTTCTTCTCTTCTTCCTCGCAGAAACCCGATCTTTTTTTGTCGTCGTGCCGCTTGGAGCAAACAAACACCAACGCATACACACAACATCCCCGACCGCCTCGCCGTCCCGAGTCGACCAAAGAGAGGCGGGCCTGACCCCGGAAACCGCAGCCTGAAGTATCAGGTGCACTCAGTCACTCAGTGTGTGCTGGCGTGGGGTAAATGTGTGAAGGGGGACTTGATCAGGGACCGGAAACCGGATCAGGATTCCTGATTATACTGATGATAAAAAGGTATTTGGTGTGTAGATTTGGCGTGGTCATAAAAACGAATTACTGAATTTTCTGGACTATAAATTCGTACAAGTCCAAAAATGCATAATTACGTTAAAAAAAAAACATACATAAGTTGCACTGGAGTATAAGTCGCATTTTTATGGGTAATTTATTTTACAAACTACTTAACCAAAACAGACATTACGTCCTCTTGGAAGGCAAGTTCTAACAATAAAAGAATAGACAACAGGCTGAATAGGTGTAAGATATGCTAACACAATGGTTATTCAGATACACAAAAAATAAACATAAACAGAAAAAGTGTCCAGTGTTTATGTAACATAAACACTTTTTTCATTTATAAGTCGCTCTGGAGTATAAGTCGCAGGAACAGCCAACCTACGAAAAAAAGTACGATTTATAGTCCGGAAAATACGGTAATGACTTTTCCAATGTGGCATCCAGACCTGGAATCAGTATGAAGATCATATGTTAGCATAAACCTAAATAAATTTTGAACAAATTTCAGAATTTCATATGTAAATATGTCATATGTAAATTAGCATGATAGCTGTGTGAACTGATCACGCTAGAACCAGTCCAGAACAAAGAATTACGTTAAGTTTTATATGAAATTTTAATCAAATTTTGTGCCCGTAGAACGAATTCTCCGATTGTGTATCATATTCAAAATATGAATGTCGGTATCTAAAGGTTTTCCAAGAATTTAATTTGGTTTGACCGTACAAATTTATACATTTTTACAAGATGAATCCAGACAGTTTTTTTATGCATTCTTTATGGAATTTGGTAGAATTCCTTGGTAATACCATCGGACAAAAAAATGTATCAGGTCCTGAATTGTTGTGAGTCGGACATAGATAAGAGTTATGTATTAGTATGACCGTAGTAGGATCTGATACTACAGATGTGCTTTGTGTATTAGATTGTTTTCACCTCAGTCATGCGTTCCTGGATGAAACCAAAACCAAAGAATCCAGGTGGACTTTCACCCTGAAGATCATTTTGAACGGATGCTGAACTTTGCTTTGACCGTCCAACAAATTCATCGACTTTTCATCACGACCCAAACTTCTCGATCCGCAAATTCAGATTCAAAGATTGTTCCGTTATTTTCGTTTCAGTCACAATTATTAACAAAGCCTATTTAAACTTCATCAAAACAAAAACAAACGATTGATCCTGAACATTATCGAAACCAAGTTCATAGAAGTCAAAAGGTCAGATCAATCGATTTTACAGTGACCAATTATTATAAAACCATTAAAACGTATCTTTATGTATGCGTTGAAGCTGAGTGGAAAGGTGACAGCAGTGAGACTTGTGAAACTGTAGCCGACTCCAAGCGTTCGACGGGGTGGGGGCCCACACAGGGCGGACGAGAGAGGGGTGGGGTGGGGGGTATGGGGTGTAATATAGCAAGGGGAGGGCTAGCGTTGAGGCTAATAGGACTCCAAGACTTGAGAAAAGCCTTGAGGCTAAAAAGGCAAAGGAGGGAGGGTGCGGGGAAACTGTAAAATGCATGAAAACGAGTACGAGGGTGAGATGGGAGACAGAACAAGGATATTTTAAGAATTCTTAATTATTTTTTTTTAGCTTAAATACCTTTATTATTTATTATTATGGGAAAATTAAACTGGAACCAAACAAAACTTTGTACAACATATACTGTACTTTTTGGAGTGTATCTGGATATAGATGTTATTTATTTCATTATAAATTTAAGAATTATAATTATAATAATATTTAAGGATTATTTGGCCTACACCATATATATTGTATATGGTACATTCCAAAAAAATGTATGCTACAATCCAATGCAATAGATATCAAATCACAATAATAATAAGCAATAATAGCAGCGGCTGCGAGCGCTTGTGGTTTGGGGTTATGATGAGTGGGTTTGGGGTGGTGGTGGTGGGGGGGGGAGGGGGGGTAGTGTGGCTCCGCTGAGGATAATGGGAGCAATGGGAGCAGCCCAGGCAGCATATGGCCAGGCTGGGCTGCCTGCTGGTGCACCAGCTGTGGAACTGGTGGCTGAGATCACACAACCACTAAAGAGGCCATCATCCCCGTCGTCCCTCCCACCATCTTCCCACCAACATTGCACCCCCCCACCCCCAACTTTCCGCATATTCTATCGTCGCTGGGTCACGACTTTGTTACGATGCTAACCAATTCATAAAACCTGCAGATTACCAGATTGTTGCGCAGACCGGGTCCACATGGACATGCGTAGATCCCCACAATGGCTTCATAGTTAACCGATTTTAACAAGGGATGACCGATATTGGCTTTTTTTTGGGCCAAAAAAACGATATTGTCCAACTTCCAATTTCTGATACCGATTTTTTTTCTGTATGTAACATGACATGGACTGAAGACGCATGTTGTATACCGCCTTCTTTTAATATCGGTTTTCCTGATAGAAAAAAAAAAACCTGATACAGATATCGCATTTTTATGCCAATATCAGACATCCCTAATTTTAACATTTCTCACTGTTTTTCAAGTATATTTCTATGGTTACCATCACACATCCTTGCCATGACCGGTCTCGCGTGATGACAGTTTTGTTTGATTTTTTGAGGCATAGTTTTCCCTAAAAATGTTGGTTGAGGTCCAAATTGTATCAGGTTTTTATATACAGACTTAGCTTCTTTTTACACTTGTATGACAATGTTATTCAAAACACTGCCTGTAAAGTTAATGAAGGTTTTATGATGGTGATAGTTTGATGCTGGAACAGATTATTTTGACTATTTCCTATGGCAGGGGTGTCCATCGTGCGGCTTCAGGGCCATTTTGAGCCTGTGGCACATTCAAAAAATGTTATTTAACAAGAAAGCAACAGCAAAAATTGAAACAAGAATAAAGTCAAAATATTAAAAGAAGAAAGTTAAAAGATATTAAATTTTATGAGAATAATGTTGAACTATTATGAGTCAAAACAATGTAATTTTATAAGCATAAAGTTGAAACATTAATGCATACAGCAAATTTGCGATTTTGAAAAAAATTAGGTTGCGGAAAAAGTGATGGCGTCAAAGTATTATAGGAATAAATTCATAATTACTAGAAGAACATTTTCCCAAAGAAAGTTGAAATAGTTGGGGGGGGGGGGCAACAATGAAAAAACAGTGGTATCTTTTTTAAGAATAAAGTCAAAATATTGAGAGAAAAATATCATATTACAATGAGAAAACATTTCAAAAATTAACTTGGAATTATAAACAAATGTTATTTTGTAAAAGTTATATATTTAATATTTTATATTATATTTTATATTTATTTATATTTTTATATATTTAATTTAGTAATATTATCAGAAACCAACAAAATAAAAGGTAACTTTTTGGGAAAATTAAATTGGGGAAAAGTTATATTATGGAAAAAAGTCAAAACAATATGCACATAAAGTCATAATATTATGAAAAAAATAATTGATCAAAATTATTTAAGAAGAAAGTTGAAATATTTGGAAATTTTTGAAAAAAAAAAAGAAAAAAGGAAACCAAAATTCATACGAAAAACACAAACTTTCTCACTTTTATCACAAAGCGGAGATGCATTTACTTCCTGAAATATCAAACTTTTTAGCATATCTACAAAATATAAAAGTGGCCATCGCTGGAAAACGTTTGGACACATCATCATCTGATTGCAGAGAACATAATGGAGTTTTACATCGAAATAAATTGCCAAAATTTTAATTGTGCACATAAGCCCTAATACAATATTTGATGTAAAGAAGCTGAAGACAAGAGCCCTATTTTACTGTGACTTTAAGGACTATTAAAGTGTCATTCTCTCAAATTTATGATGGGACCCATTTATGATGGTAGAGGGGTCTTCTGTGATGCTGCCACACTTTGTGAATGCATGTGTGTATATTTTCTGACATGCACCCCCCCTTCATTTCAATGACTCGGGTCTCTGCCTGCCCCCGGGGCGCCTATACTGGGACAGAAGTGTTGTCATTTAGCATAAAGGCTTCTCTCTGTTCTTAAATATCCTTCCTTTTCCATTCTTCCCAATTCGCTCTCGGTTAAAAGTACCGTATATCTTTGGCTTTACTTCCATCTTTTCCCTGATGGTAAAGACGATGCAATATGGATGAAGTCATCTCAAAGGCTTCTAACCGGCGGCAGCGGCAGGGTTATCCCACATGGCCGAGCAACAGACTTCACACGAGCAGAGAAACGCTTAGAGACGCTTTTATCCCTCTCGTCTCACTGGTTCTTTTTTTTTTTTTTTGTACCCCTCTGCTAGCCTGTAATCCCGCCTCTTTTCTCTTCAAACCGCTCAGCTGCATGCGACTAATGTGTGTTTTCCTTTGATCATCCAGTATGTATGTGTATATGTACTGTAGTAGGGAGGAAGTGACGCAATGTTGTTTTTTTTTAAGCCTGTTTGCCATCACAATGGAAAATGCAGTATTTGGGCATATAGCAGCAATATTTTTGCATGATTAACCAACAAACATTTTGGCAAAATTTGAGCATAAAAAAATTCCACTAGATTTTGAATTCCTTATTCCATGATATATTACACTAACTGAAGGTTCTTAAGTTCCATTGGAAAATTATTTTACCGTAATTTGCAGTGTACATGTCGCTACTTATGTCTTAAATATTTCTTAGATAGAAGGCTAAAATCGTCACACAGTAAACTAACACCGCAAAGGTTAGTTAAGAAATCTACAAAACAAGTACTAATACAAGTTTAGAATTAAAAAATGGAAAATGCAGTATTTGGGCATATAGCGGCAATATGTTTCATGATTAACCAATAAACATTTTGGCAAAATTTGAGCATTAAATAAAATACACTAGATTTTGAATTCCTTAATCCATGATATATTACAGTAGCTAAAGGCTCTTAAGTTCCATTGGAAAATTATTTTACCGTAATTTGCAGTGTACACGTCGCTACTTATGTCTTAAATATTTCTTAGATAGAAGGCTAAAATCGTCACACAGCAAACTAACACCCAAAAGGTAGGTAAGAAATCTACAAAACAAGTACTAATACAAGTTTAGAATTTAAAAATGGAAAATGCAGTATTTGGGCATATAGCAGCAATATTTTTGCATGATTAACCAACAAACATTTTGGCAAAATTTGAGCATAAAAAAATTCCACTAGATTTTGAATTCCTTAATCCATGATATATTACACTAGCTGGAGGCTCTTACGTTCCATTGGAAAATTATTTTACTGTAATTTGCAGTGTACACATCGCTACTTATGTCTTAAATATTTCTTAGATAGAAGGCTAAAATCGCCACACAGCAAACTAACACCCAAAAGGTAGGTAGGAAATCTACAAAACAAGTTCTAATACAAGTTTAGAATTTAAAAATGGAAAATGCAGTATTTGGGCATATAGCAGCAATATTTTTGCATGATTAACCAACAAACATTTTGGCAAAATTTGAGCATAAAAAAATTCCACTAGATTTTGAATTCCTTAATCCATGATATATTACACTAGCTGGAGGCTCTTACGTTCCATTGGAAAATTATTTTACTGTAATTTGCAGTGTACACATCGCTACTTATGTCTTAAATATTTCTTAGATAGAAGGCTAAAATCGCCACACAGCAAACTAACACCCAAAAGGTAGGTAGGAAATCTACAAAACAAGTTCTAATACAAGTTTAGAATTTAAAAATGGAAAATGCAGTATTTGGGCATATAGCAGCAATATTTTTGCATGATTAACCAACAAACATTTTGGCAAAATTTGAGCATAAAAAAATTCCACTAGATTTTGAATTCCTTAATCCATGATATATTACACTAGCTGGAGGCTCTTACGTTCCATTGGAAAATTATTTTACTGTAATTTGCAGTGTACACATCGCTACTTATGTCTTAAATATTTCTTAGATAGAAGGCTAAAATCGCCACACAGCAAACTAACACCCAAAAGGTAGGTAGGAAATCTACAAAACAAGTTCTAATACAAGTTTAGAATTTAAAAATGGAAAATGCAGTATTTGGGCATATAGCGGCAATATTTTTGCATGATTAACCAATAAACATTTTGGCAAAATTTGAGCATTGAGCAAAAAAAAATAGATATATTATACTAGCTGAAGACTGTTAACTTCCATTGGAAAATTATTTTACTGTCCTTTCCAGCGTATACGTCACTAAAAACGTCTTAGATAGGAGGCTAAAATCGTCACACAGCAAACTAACACCAAAAAGGTAGGTAAGAAATCTACAAAACAAGACAAAACTACTAATACAAGTTCAGAATTTTTAAATATATATTTACGGGCTTCCATTCATGCATTGCTTCTCACCAAAAATTACGGTAAACACACACACACACCGCTAGTCGCTGCCATTAGCCCATGTACATCCGTGTACATCCATGTGGTGTGTACTAAGCACACCAAATGCTCGGCATGCATCTGTTGCTTCCCGCCAAGAGCTTGTAAATAAGACATCTCTCTTGTAAGACTTAAATTAAGGTCAAGTTAAAACATAAAAAATGCATTTCCTCTTCAAGGGGAAGAGACATACAGACGGATGACACGTGGTTTATTCTGGATGGAAGAATTATTTATGATGATTGTTGCACCTCCACTGGTCTGACAATCAATAACATGATCACCCTGACTAAGTTGTGTGACCCCCTCCATTAGGAAACGGTATAACACACACACACACACACACACACACACACACACGGATGCAAAGCGTTACTAGAGAGCTACCATCACAACATCAAGTATTTATCAGAGACCAGTCCATGAAGGTCTCCAGCAGAGACATGATCTTTGTTACGTATTATATAATTTACCTTCTAGGGTTTCAAACAGGACTCATTTTGGTTTTCATGCCACTTACTTAGAATGTCATGTTTTAAAAAGTCCTTAAGAGTCCTTCAGCAGATAAAAAAAAAAAAAGGGCCTGCAAAAACCAAGCAGGATGACCCATCGTTTGAATAATTGCCAAATCGGTGAACGTTAAATAATTCACCGGTGCAAACGAGAGAGGTGGAGTGCAATGATGAATGTTTTAAACGCTGACATTCTCCAACATTTCCACAGGGTTTGGTAAATATTAGCTTTAGGACCAAGCGGCCTGTGACCAAAACACCCCAGGTGCTTCCCTTTTGGTGCGGATTTAATATAAAATGATAAATATTAAATATTTAAGTGGACAAAAGACTAATTTTAAACAGAGAAAATGCTTCAGCCTGAAGAAACACCTTGTTACCACTGAGGGGTAAATTATTTAAGAATAATTTCTTACATCATATAACTGAAAACATGTAAAATTCCACTTTTGACCTTGACTTTCTTAATATTTCCAATCCAATCCAATCCACTTTATTTGTATAGCACATTTTATAAACAGAGTTTCCAAAGTGCTGCTTATTTTATATGAAATAAAAGTTAAAATAAATACAATAAATACAATAAATAAAGGTACAAATTGAATTTAATCCAAAACTAAAGGATCAAATAAGAAATAAAATAGTATTAAAATATTAAAAACAAGAAGTATAAAAAATGATACCAATCAAAATAAAAAGAATAAAATAATAATAAAATAAAATGAATAAATATTTCCCCACAATTTTACTGAAAGTCCAATATTTTTCCAGTGAGAGTCACTAAAAAAAATCAAATACACTTTGATATTTCATGAAAATGTGCTAAAAAAATTGTATTTATTACATATTTTTCCAGTAAAAATAACTGCATTTGTGATATAGGTGAAAAAAGTGTCACGCCCTGTGTAGGGTCCCACTTGACAGTTTGTTTATGTTCCCTCTCTGGGCTTTAGTTTCCATTTTTGATGCTCTTATTTTGTATTTGACTTCCTGTTTTGCCTTGTCTGCCTTGGTTGTGCTTATTACCCACACCTGTCCCTAATTTGTCTGTCTATTTAGTTCAGGTGTGTGCTTCTCCCCAATGTGGGGGTCATTATCATTTGTCCGTCTGTCTTCCTGAGTTGCTTTATCCTGCTGTTGCAATTATTGTGAGAAATAAATATTGTTTACCTGCGTTTTCTTCTCATATGACTTTGGCTTGATTCAAGTAACATTAAAACTTTTGTCAAATTTTCCAAAAATGTTTATTATTCATTAATTCATTCATTTTCTACCGCTTATCCTCACAAGGGTCGCAAGGGGTGCTGGAGCCTATCCCAGCTGTCTTCGGGCGAAAGGCGGTGTACACCCTGGATTGGTTGCCAGCCCGTTGTTGATTATGACTTACAAAAAAATTTTTGTTTTAATATTTCAACTCTCTACAACAAAAAATACATTATTTTTCCTCATATTATTCTCATAAAAGTGTGACTTTTTAGTTGCATTACAACAATTTTCTTTTCATATGTTGACTTGCATTTTTGTTCATTCATTCATTTTCAACCGCTTATCCTTACGAGAGTCAAAATGGGTGCTGGAGCCTATCCCAGCTGTCTTCGGGCGAGTGGCGGTGTACACCCTGGACTGGTTGCCAGCCCGTTGTTTATTATGACTTACAAAAAAATGTTTTATTTAATATTTCAACTCTCTACAACAAAAAAGACATTTTTTATCATATTATTCTCATAAAAGTGACTTTTTTTTCATATGTGTACTTAAATTTTTGTTATTTTCTTAAATTATATAATTAGAATGTGCCACGGGCCATTCAAAAACAGCTGCATGCCGGAAATGAACATTCTGAATGGTCATTCAAGTGTAAAAAGAAGTCAACCACTGTCCACATTAGGATATAAGAACAATAAAACCACGTAACATATGTATTAGTGATAAAATGTTATCACTAATTTATTTATTTCACTTTTGACAGTTTTGATGGAGATACAAAAAAAAGTGAACCACTGTCCATCGTAAGACGTACAAACAATGAAAGAATTTTGTGTAACTTTAGTGATGTCAGTAAATAATAGTTTTGATAACAACAAGCTTGTTTATGTAGGATCTTATGACACTTTTGCTCCCTTTCATCCTGTCATTTCTAAAATTAATTCCTCCCCATACCTCCAAATATTTCACGCCAATCGCTCCTTTCATTTCTCTTCCACATACAGGATGCGAGCAATATATGTGTGTGTGTGTGTGTGGTTGCCAGGCAGTTACCACGGAAACATGCTGCATTATTAATGGCCCGCGCTCTCCTTCACCCCCACCGAGCGGCACCCATAGCGTCTCACCGGGGCCCGCTCAGCTTTCTCACTTGGTCGCTAATGTGTTGCCGCTAATCAGCTGGTTGTCAACACGTTAGTTGAAATGGTGTGAATTGCTCCATAGGTGAAAAACATCATGGAGCTCTGATTACAAATAATCCCAGGAATGTCTTTCGGAAAGGATGCCATGTAGTTTCACAGAAGACGAACCCCCGGAGGCCGCGATGGCGTCCTTGGAGCGGTCGTCGGGTCAGACAGCACACCTAATTGAAATAATAAGTCAGTGTCCAATGAATACCCTAACATGAAGCAACATTTGGGTTACCTTATTATGTAAGAAAATTAAGTACAAAGATTGAATTATTATTAGTAATTTATCAGAAATTAATATTCATTAAAAGTATGATGCAGCACACAAAAAACACAAGTAAATATCAAGTAAAATTTGAATTAAAAATTAATAAAAATCAATAAAAATAAATATGAATAAATAAATAAAAATACAAAAAATGTATAACAATTAGACATGATTAAAAATATTTTTGATGACTTAATATTTTTGATGATGAATGACTCTTCATTACATGTAAGAAAATTAAGTATAAAGAGTGAATAATTATTAGTAATTTATCAGAAATTAATATTCATTAAAAGTATGATGCAGCACACAATAAACATAATAAATACATATCAAGTAAAATATGAATTAAAAATGAATACAAATAAATACAAATAAATACAAATAAATACAAATAAATACAAATAAATAAATGAAAATCCAAAAAATATATAACAATTAGACATGATTAAAAATATTTTTCAAATAAAATAAAACTCTTGCACTGGGTCTCATTACATGAATGACTCTTCATTACATGTAAGAAAATTAAGTATAAAGAGTGAATAATTATTAGTAATTTATCAGAAATTAATATTCATTAAAAGTATGATGCAGCACACAATAAACATAATAAATAATATAACATAATAAGTAAAATATGAATTAAAAATCAATAAAAATAAATACAAAAATTAAGATAAAATAAAAAAATAAAATTATATAACAATTAGACATGATTAAAAATATTTTTCAAATAAAAAAACTCTTGCACTGGGTCTCATTACATGAATTGCTGTTTGCAGGGGACAAATAACAATCCATTTAAGGATTCATTCCAACTTAATAACTATTGTATAATCAGATATAATCAGATATAAACAGCATTGAAGGAAATGCCTAAAATTAGTCATGTTTTTACTCCCCCTGTGTAACAGTATAGTCCCCATTCAAAGAGCAATCAGTGATAATTACTTAGGTGCACTTCAGTGCTCCCCAACCAAGCAGCCGCACAGTCGGGCTCCCAGCGAGCATCACTCACCTGTTGTGGCCCCCTCGGGCGACACCTCCCCTCTTGATCCCCCATCATGCAGCTGTCATGTCAGCCTTTTTTTTTTTGTTGCACCACCTACACTTGCAGGAGCTGCTCGTCAATGCCCTCTATTGTGATGGTGTCGGCCCTCCGTAACCCCCCCCCCACTCCCCCCTCCACGTCCCCCACTCATGACTCTGTCCTGAGTTTAAGCAGGCCAGAGTGCAACCATTATAAAACAATCCCATCTAAATTGTCTTTGAAGTATCGTACTAATCCCGTTCTTTGCATCATGTAGTCCGTTTGCTCCATGTGTATGAAAAAACAACAAGAGAGCGCGTATGAAAAAATAAATATGAAGCTGGACTGGCCTCAGGGCCCCTGGTGGACGTCAGAAGGAAGAAAAAAAAAAAACAATAACAAAGATGCAGAAAGAGGGAACAGCCGAGCCTCCGCTTTGAGCCACAAACGCCGGGGCAAGTGAGCGGAAGATGAGTGAGGAAGTTTATATGCGTTCTCTCCCCCTCAACCTGGGGGACAGGCTGAATAAATAATACAATAGATATTCCTGTGATGAGGTCTCGGCGCGCCAGTCATAATTATTTCATCGTTGCTGTAATGAGAGCACCGACGCATGGCCACGCGTCTGGCAACCAGGTGAGGTGAGCCTCCCCTCGTCGATCCAAGATCCAAGAGGTTGACCTCTTAGCCCTCTGGAAACGTCCAGGTGAACGTTAACAGCAAATGAGAAATTGACGTCCCCATAAAATTAGACTCAAATAAACTGAGGATGTTCAGTAACTGGTTGTTCCGTCATTGCTACCCTCGATTTCATGCAACCCCTCAACCCGAACCCAAATACCAAATCATCAACCATGACAAAATTACTCCAGAACCATCAACTACTACATCAACATTCATTCATTCATTCATTTTCTACCGCTTTTCCTCAAGTGGGTCGCAGGGGTGCTGGAGCCTATCCCAGCTGTCTTCGGGCGAGAGGCGGGGTACACCCTGGACTGGTCGCCAGCCAATCACAGGGTACATATAGACAAATAACCATTCACACTCACATTCATACCTATGGACAATTTGGAGTCGCTAATTAACCTAGCATGTTTTTGGAATGTGGGAGGAAACCGGAGTACCCGGAGAAAACCCACGCATGCACGGTGAGAACATGCAAACTCCACACAGAGATGGACGAGGGTGGAATTGAACCCTGGTGTCCTAGCTGTGAGGTCTGCGCGCTAACCACTCGACCGCCGTGCCGCCCTTACTACATCAACAACTCTACAAATTTCAACTGTGATAGTAACTACGACTACACATGGTACATGGTCCTTCAGTTATACAGTTCGACATGATCACTGGAGCACGGAAGATCAAACCTGCAACCCTAAGGTTGGGAGTCCACTCCAGTTTCAAATAACATAAGGTTTTCCCATAATGCATTACATCTGAGCAAATTCATTAATTGGGGTGCTGCGATGATGTCAGCCTCCCTGTGGAGAATGTTTTCCCCGCACCTAATTCCAACCCATATTGGTAATTTTATGTATATTTATTAGGTATACCTCTTGAGTGTTAAGTTGCTGTGTGATGAATTTACTCTTTATAAGATGACGCCGTGAGTTAGACTGTTACATTGAGTACTGACCTCCTGCAATTTCCAATGGGTTAACATGCTCATTGTGAGTTTTTCCTTCCATAACTCATAATTGATTGTCAAAAAAGGGATTCATCAACAATAACGCATTACTTCCTTAGCAATGCATTAATTGGGGTGCTGCAATGATGTCAGCCTCCCTCTGGAGAATGTTTTCCCCCCACCTATTTCCAACCGATATTGGTATTTTTTGTACATTTATTAGGTATACCTCTTGAGTGTTAAGTTGCTGTGTGATGAATTTACTCTTTATAAGATGACGCCGTGAGTTAGACTGTTATATTGAGTACTGCCTTCCTGCAATTTCCAATGGGTTAACATGCTCATTGTGAGTTTTTCCTTCCATAACTCATAATTAACAAATAAAGAGATTCATTAACAATAAAGCATTACTTCCTTAGCAATGCATTAATTGGGGTGCTGCAATGATGTCAGCCTCCCTCTGGAGAATGTTTTCCCCCCACCTACTTCGAACCCATATTGGTAAATTTTTGTATATTTATTAGGTATACCTCTTGAGTGTTAAGTAGCTGTGTGATGAATTTACTCTTTATAAGATGACGCCGTGAGTTAGACTGTTATATTGAGTACTGAGCACCTGCAATTTCCAATGGGTTAACATGCTCATTGTGAGTTTTTCCTTCCATAACTCATAATTGACTGTCAAATAAAGAGATTCATTAACAATGAAGCATTACTTCATTAGCAATAACAACTATGACACCAACCACATTTAAATCAAATACAAAATAACAAATATAGTTAGCAATTACACTCAATATGAAACATTTGTCTACAGTATATGCTTGGACACATGGTCACATACATGAATTCTGAGTCCCACTCGGGCTCTCGTCCCCTTGGGATCGTCCTCTCAAAGCCTGTGAGGGGGGGACGACGACCCCCCTCTCCCAACACACACACACACACAAGGACCATGTCTATATTCTGTCGCTCACGCATACGTCGTGAGGTCTGCCGAGCGAGCACCTTCCGCCCTCTAATCCTGTTAGTGCGAGACTGGGGAGTCGGTAGGTATGAGGGAGGGGGTCCTCGGGATTGAGGGGTGACAGGGGACACAAAGACCCCCCCTCCCCCCCCTCCTCATCCCCCTTGGCCCGCACCAGCTGGAGCTCTGTGTACTGTATGTGTAACCTCAACACACACACAGACATATATTCATTCTTTCAATGGTTACAACTACTACTTAAACTACTGAATGAGTAACTATGACACTGCTAGTACTAGAACTGCATCAATAACTACAAAACTATTTATTTAATTTCACATTAATAGTATAACTACTACCGATATATGATGACAGAAATGACAACTAATCCCATATTAACAAAGATAAATACTACTATATTAACAACTACAATAATAACTACTGCTACACCTGTGCCTTGTAGTACTATACCAATACAACTGACATGGCTATGACCAATACTACCACATCAAAAAGTACTTCATTCATTTTCTACTGCTCATGAGGGTCGCGGGGGTGCTGGAGCCTATCCCAGCTGTCTTCAGGCGAGAGGCGGGGTACACCCTGGACTGGTCGCCAGCCAATCACAGAGCACATATAGACAAACAACCATTCACACTCACATTCATACCTATGGACAACTTGGAGTCGCCAATTAACCTAGCATGTTTTTGGAATGTGGGAGTACCCGGAGAAAACCCACGCATGCACGGGGAGAACATGCAAAAATGGCAGAGGGTGGAATTGAACCCTCCTCGCTGTGAGGTCTGCGCGCTAACCACTAGACCACCGTGCCACCCATCAAAAAGTACTTCAAGTACATAAATACATGCATAGTGATACTATCAGTAATGATATTCTTCAGCATGGGGATTTTAGTCGTTTTAGCCTCAATCACTGCTGCTCCATGGCCGATTTCTCTCGTGATAATTTAGTGTCGGCGGTTGAAAATAGCGTGGAGCGGTCTTGTGAGTATCGTGATCATGGTTGCTACCTCTCCGTCTCTGGTGCAAACATCAGAGGCAGTAGGATTTATTTGAATGAAAGAACATACATAACGTTTGCTTGTTTACTTGTTGTGCCTTTGTTTGACAGCTCTCTATTCTTGTAGTACAGAGCACAACACAGCAGAGGATTTTGTTTGTATGCAAATGAGCAATGGCGGTCCTCTCCAGAGGGCTTGCTGATGCTGTTGTTTGATGCCTGGTCCTCTCCCTGGATTGGAACGTGCCACATGTCGAGGAATATCAAGCTCCGGGGAGCGTAAAAAAGCGAGGTCAAAGTTCATTTATATTAATGTGTTACTGCAGTCGAAGAGCTTAGTCAAGTCCCGTCAGGTGAAAGAGTTGGTTAGTTTGATGCATGGGTAATGGTGACCACGCTTTGACAGACACGCCGGCATGTCACACGACGGCGAGTTAACAGGCCGGCGGTTATAAAGCTTTTACACAGCAATCTTGGCCAACATTGGCTTTATGTGCAAGTGCTGCAGGGCTCTGGTGCATAATACATGAGCACTCAGTTAATCTATTGATCCAAAATGTGTCTTCCTTCTTTCCAAGTCTCATTTACTGTCAAGCCGTGCTCGCTGGCGTTTTGTCATCTCTCTGCTTCTCCGTCATCTCTCGGTGCTCGATCGCCTCAACTGAACTCTTGGTCTTCAGAAGACCAGACATGAGGAGTGTTCTATCAGAAAACCTATGACAACTACTAAGTCATGAAATCATTCATTCATTTTCTACCACTTATCATCACGAGGGTCACAGAGGTGCTGGAGCCTATCCCAGCTGTCTTCAGGCGAGAGGCGGGGTACACCCTGGAATGGTCGCGAGCCAGCCAATCACAGGGCACATATAGACAAACAACCATTCACACTCACATTCATACCTATGGACAATTTGGAGTCGCTAATTAACCTAGCATGTTTTTGGAATGTGGGAGGAAACCGGAGTACCCGGAGAAAACCCACACATGCACGGGGAGAACATGCAAACTCCACACAGAGATATGGCCGAGGGTGGAATTGAACTCCGGTCTCCTAGCTGTGAGGCCTGCGCGCTAACCACTTTTTTTTAAACACACCAATTTTTTTACTACAGCTCCAAGTCCATATAGTATGGTCCAGATTCGGATCGCAGTTCACCAATTAGTGATCCCTAAACTCTAACAAAAACATTTGCATCAGTAACTACAATAACGATACATTACTAGACGTCACAAATGGCACTACAGTTCTAAAGTACTTAATCCGCAACAGCATTTGAGGCGAATAGAGCTGTTGTCGGAGAGCATTAGCTTGACTGAGGATTGTTGAACAAGCCTGTTACAGCACGGGGACACTGAATTAGCCTTTCATATTTCATGAGTCGGGAATGAGGAAAAAGCTCACCGAAGACTCCGGTGCAAGATCTTTTGGGGGGAGTGAACGACAACACTGACGTATTTGTGGCCATGTTGAGCTCTGACATAACATAACCCGATGTCATACCGTAGGGTTGATGCATGAACTCCATACCATTGACACTTCTTCCCCACAATTTAGGTCAAAACAGTTGTCAAGTTGAGCTGGCGGATGACGCTGATGTTGTCATCACTTATAGACAAGTCAAGCAGAAGGACATGGTCTCTGTTTCCAGTCAGAGTGCACCAAAGGCGGGGGGGAAAACAAAACTCTCTTCCAGGTAACGTGCACAAGATCTCCTCCTGAGAGCAGCAAGAAGCTCTTCTCCTCCAGCCTGGTGTCTTTAATTTGTACTGGCAGACAATGAAATATTTACAAGGACCCCCTACAGGCAATTACATTAAAAGTGTGTGGTTTAGACACCGCCTACCCTTTGGTGAGCCCCCTACGCCCCCCACCCCCCTCGGTGAGAAGCGAAGGCCGATTTTGGTGAACTGTCGCAAAGTTTACAACGTCACATTTTACCCGGTATTAATAATTCAAAAGGGGGAATGAGTGTGTACGCAACTAAAGAACTAATGCTAGCATACGGCTTTCACTTCCACTTGCTCAATATGGCAGAACAAATATTATGGCGTATGGCGGACATGATTTTGGTAGCTAACTTCGCCGGACATCGTGTGAGGTTTTGAGTACATCCGATGTCCAGTAGCTGCTACAATGTTTAATGTCTGTTTGTGGTGCCTTAAAAAACACACACCAACCTTTAGGAGCTATACTATATCAACATGTACAAAAATACTCTCCATCCTCACATTACAATTATTCGGTTATTCATTCATTTTTCATTCATTTTCTACCGCTTTTTCCTCACGAGGGTCGCAGGGGGTGCTGAAGTCTATCCCAGCTGTCTTGGGGCGAGAGGCGGGGCACATATAGACAAACAACCATTCACACTCACATTCATACCTTTGGAGTCACCAATTAACCTAGCATGGTTTTTTTTTTTGGAATGTGGGAGGAAACCGGAGTACCCGGAGAAAACCCGGGGAGAACATGCAAACTCCACACAGAGAACCCTGGAGGTCTTGGCGCTAACCACTCGACCACTGTGCCGACCAGTTATTCTTTGTTATATAAAAATATTATTCCATATGACACATTTTCTTTATCATATATTGATCTACATCGGATCATCTGTAACTCATTCCATCCGAGCCATTTTTCAAAAGACAACTCCTTCAGTACCGACCATTTTAGATACAGAATAATGGCTATAATAAACACGGAACGTAACTTAGTGCACGCTACACTCACTTCCTACTTCCTGTCATGTTTTTTCCATCCACAAGCTCTTTGCCGAGCGCCTCTTAAATGCCACCGTGTGGCCATTTTTATGGTTTAAAATTAATCTGAAGTGAAATCTATTACTGTGTAGTTGCATCATCACCTTTTTTTTGCCACTCCCGCAAAAAATGTAAAAGATGCTGGGATCGGACACATAAACATGCATAACTACATCATTTAATCATTTATTTGTGCGTGTGTGGGGGTATTGGTGCATTTCACACAGCAACATGGAATTCCTGACAATTACAGTAAACAAAAAAAAATTTTAACCCCAGTTTTTGTGAACTGTTGAGGTTATTACTTCAAAAAATAATAAAAAAATAAATAAATAAAATAATGCGCGTAACAACCTAGTCAGTTTGTTCTCTACTTTATCATTTATGGAATCAAGTTCCCATACAAAGCACCCTTACGTAATATAGCAACAGCTGAATAACCCACCATGGGGCCAAATGAAGTCCTTGTGGAGTAGAGGTTTGTAAGTAATGTGTCTAAAGGTTTAATTAAAGTTGCTTTGCATTTACCATGAACCCTATGGTTTGTAATGTACTTCCCAAGTAAGTCCTACCCCCCCCCCAGCTGGACTCTTACCCGTGCGGTGTCGCCTTCCCACAAGAGCGTCCTGCCTCACCTGGTTGCTTGCCTGTCGGTGTCCCAGAGGAGGTGGCTGATGATGTATATTTGATGAGCCGGTCGCGGGGACCCTCTAGAGGGGGGGCAGCCACGCACACAGGGACAATGCAGGCCTCGCTCAGATTACCTGCAGCACACACGGACACTGCATGGCTTGATGCTCTTTTCGCGGGTGAGTCATGGATGCGCCCTTTTTTTTTCTCCAGGCCCGGTTACACGCAAACAGCTTTTCTTCTGCAAGATGAAAGGAATTAATGACAGAATTATAGAATGAAAAATTAATTCATGTCATAAGTAGAATTGACTTATTGTATTGAATCGTTTCTCATCACTTTGTTTTCTTATGGTCACTTTCACAATAAGAGCGTTTAAAGTAAAATTATGCAATTTAATGAAGTTTAATGACATAATGAGTGTGATTTTAAAGCACGGTCTTTAGTACCACAGTACTAATTGTTAATTTTCCCTCAATTGTGAATAAATCATGAGAGGTTAGAGATGTTCACTCAGCAGGTATGGTTTATATTATTCATTCATTTTCTACCGCTTTTCCTCACGAGGGTCGCGGAGGGTGCTGGAGCCTATCCCAGCTGTCTTTGGGCAAGAGGTGTTGTACACCCCGGACTGGTCGCCAGCCAATCACAGGGCACATATAGACAAACAACCATTCACACTCACATTCATACCTATGGACAATTTGGAGTCGCTAATTAACCTAGCAATTAACCCACGCATGCAAACTCCACACAGAGATGGCTGAGGGTGGAATTGAACCCTGGTCTCCTAGCTGTGAGGTCTGCGCGCTAACCACTCGACCGCCGTGCAGCCCTTTATTTTATTTATTAATAAAAAAAAATAAATGCACCCTGTATAGGGTTTGCCTTTATCACCATGTGTGTGATTTTTTTTGGCAAAAATTGTTCCCCCATGATGCCACAAAGTAAATGAAGCATGATTAATACATGTATTAATTGCTATGAAATTGAATGCGGTTCAGGACTGGAGGAAATTCCTGCACGTCTGCTGACATCAATTAATAATCCAGAGCAGAATAAATAACTGGCAGCCTGTGTGTGTGTGTGTGTGTGTGTGTGTGTGTGTGTATGTGTGTGTGTGTGTGTGTGTGTGTGTAGAAATGGTGTGTCACATTGTTTATTCATTCTGGGATCTCCTGAGTCTCGCCACATCATGTTGCTGATTGATTCATAGACTGTAAGGTTTATTGTCCCTGTCTCTCCTGTCACACTTTTCTCCACTCATCCACCGCTTTTAAACCACTTTTGGTCATTCGGGTAACTGGTGAGCTGGAGCCTTTAACCCAGCTGTTTTTGGGCAGAGGGGCATACCCTGGACTGGTCACTTGTCAATCACAGAGCACATACTGTATAAGAATATAAGAACCACCTAGATGTAGAGACTTCAATTAACCCAACATGTTTTGGGGATGCGGGTACCCAAAGTACACCCATGCAAGGATACAAACATCAGATTCCATGCTGGGCCTCTAGACTGAGGCAGATGTGCAGATCACCATCACCATGTCAGTTATGTTGTAATATAAATAAGTTGTACCCATTTAATATCTTTAGTAAAGAAAAATTGCCCCCATTTTTTTTATATTTTGCTACTACCTTTAAGTATTTTTAAAAAATCAGCTTTTAGTCATGTGCTCTTAAGCATCCCTATGGCAAACAAGGATTTAAATTAGCAGCTAAATTATTCAAATCCTCTGAGAGAGCATATAGTCAATTGTTTCCGTGTAATATTTACATTTATCTATTTGTGATATGGACTATTAATTATTTAAAAGGTAAACCGCCACTATATTGTCTGGGTTTTAGAATAATTTGACACACTTTAAAAAAAAAAACGTATTTCAGTGAAGGTTTAGTAATAATAGTCCAGTCGTAGGTGTTTAATATTGGTATTATGTTGTAGTATTTTATCATTGCTGCTGCTGATTGGACCAGCCGGCGAGTGGACTTCCTTGTTGCAGGCACGCGAATGGGCGTGGCTTCACTCGGGCTCTGCGATTGCAATTGGCTGACTCAATTTCATGGAAGGCTAGTGGCTCCGCCTCCAGGGGGCGCGGCCTGCTTCCCAGTTGGTCCAAATAAAGGCACTGAGAAAAGGCTAGCAGAGTCTTATCATAACAAGTGTCTGACAGGCGAGGACAGCAGACAGGATTCCAGCGCCTAAAGGACCCCCAAATCGGAGTTCTTTTTTTCGGTTTCGTCTAGGAAACTTGTTTATTTTATATACAAATATAGAATATATAATAATTTTAACAACTAAAGTGTTACTTTAGTTTTTTTTTCCTACAAAGAAAACTCAACCAAGACGGAGACGAACGAGGACGACGGACGCAGACCCTCCCTCACCTCCGCAATCATGATGTCGATGAACAGCAAGCAGCCCTTCAGCATGCATCCCATCCTGCATGAGCCCAAATACACCCCCCTGCACTCCAGCTCGGAGGCTATCCGTAGGGCCTGTCTGCCCACACCATCGGTAAGTCCAAATCATTCACTTCTAGAAAAGGAGAGACAAGTTGGGCAGTCATGATTAAACTTTAAACCAGTAAAAACTGAAAAATGACAAATGAAATCATGTAAAAAAAAATACATTAAAAATAGGGTTTTTTCTGTTGGATAAAAAACTAAAAATTCTTCTAGAAAGAAGTGGCAAACTCACTTCATTGCAGACACAAATTATAGTAATGATTTTATTTCATTTGAACATGCATCAGATGACAATTGAATGCATCCCATAATCAGTTCACAGTTCCACATGTCCAAAAGGAGTAGGAAGAAGCAAAGCTTATTAAATCCTACCCCTCCATCTGGTACTTTTACAACCAGTAACTGTTACATTTGTTCACTTCATGTTTTCCTAATATAGTTTATATAATAAAGTAATAAAGTTTTTTTATTTTATTTATTTATTATTATTGTTTTTTTTTATTTTTATAATTATTCAAAACGGTGGTCGTTGTAAATATTAATTTTGGATGATTGTCATCCATATGCACATTTTTATTATCCATCCAAATACACACTGAGTGTATAATAAATGAGTTTATTTTAATTAATACATCGATGAAATCACATTCAAAGAATAGGAATGGTGGTAAGCATGTCTTTATATAGTAAAATGAAGAAAAATAATTAACTGTATTTTAATATACCATATTTTAGGAATTGGTGCACATTTATAGAATCTCTGACTCATAAAATGAATTTTGATCATGTTGCAGAAAAGTTGAGGAACATGTTAGTTGGCTGTAAAGTGCATTTTAAAAACTCATTAGAAAGTGAAATTTGCATTAAAGTGTAAATGACGCCATATTGCTGTCAAAATGGGCATAATTGCATCACAAGTCAATCTTACCGTGTTCCTGCACAGCTCCAAGGGAACATCTTCGCCGGCTTCGACGAGACTCTGCTCCAGAGAGCCGAGGCCTTAGCCGCCGTGGACATCGTGGCCCAGAAGAGCCACCCCTTCAAGCCGGACGCCACATACCACACCATGACCACCATGACCAGCATGACGTGCACGCCCACCTCCTCCTCCGCTCACCTGCACCATCCGTCGGTTCTCACCTCGCACCACCACCCTGCCCACCACCAGCCGTCCCAGGGCTTGGAGGGCGATCTGCTGGAGCACCTCACCCCGGGGATCTCCCTCGGAGGCATGCCCGGCTCGGACGTGTGCTCCACGGCGTCTCACACCGCAGCCCACGCGGCCCACATGAGCGCCATCAACCACATGCAGCACCACCATCACCACCACGCTCAGTCCATGAACATGCACCCGCACGGCCTCGCCTCTCACGGCGCACTCGGGGGCGGAGGAGGCGGCGGCGGAGCCGGTGGGGACGCGGAGCCGGACCCCCGGGAGCTGGAGTCGTTCGCGGAGCGCTTCAAGCAGAGGCGCATCAAGCTCGGCGTCACGCAGGCGGACGTGGGCGCGGCGCTAGCCAACCTAAAGATCCCCGGCGTGGGCTGCCTGAGCCAGAGCACCATCTGCAGATTCGAGTCCCTGACGCTGTCGCATAACAACATGGTGGCGCTCAAGCCCATCCTGGAGGCCTGGCTTGAGGAGGCCGAGCGAGCCCAGAGAGAGAAGATGGCCAAGCCGGAGATCTTCAACGGCGGGGACAAGAAGAGGAAACGCACCTCTATCGCCGCCCCGGAGAAGCGCTCCTTGGAAGCCTACTTCGCCGTGCAGCCTCGGCCTTCTTCGGAGAAGATCGCCGCTATCGCCGAGAAGCTGGACCTTAAAAAGAACGTGGTCCGGGTCTGGTTCTGCAACCAGAGGCAGAAACAGAAACGCATGAAGTTCTCAGCTACGCACTAAAACATTTTTTATTACAAAGAGACAAATCATGAACTGGCTGCTAACTTTTAAAAAGGTGCATGTTTGTGCCTCTGGAGGTGCTGCACTTCTTATCTTAACAAGCCATTTAATTACCTGTTTCCTTATTTATTTGACTATTTCACCTTCCAAGCTATAGGAGATTAAATGTCTTGTTAAGATGACTCGGTGTTTTGCACAAAAAAAGGAGCCTGGCAGCCTTTTTAAAAACATTTGATGGGCAAAAAGTGGACACGGAGGACACTTTTGGACTTCAAAGTTGGATTCATTCAACAAGAAAAAGAGTTGGAAGCAAACCGTGAAGGCACCATTGCTCGGACTTCTTCATTCCTAAGGCAATTATTGTACAAATAAATGAGAATAATAACAATGGGTATGGAGGAATATCATTCTCCTTTTAGTTAGGAAATATCTTTTTTATATTTATCATTGTACATACGTGTGAATAGGTTGCACCGATACTGTGTCATTTGTTTTTTTTTTGTTTATTTATTTTTTTTGCTTGTCGTTTTTCATTTTTAGAGTACGGGAGGGATGGGGATGAACCGTTGAAAAATAAAAAAAAATAACAATAAACCACATGCATGGTTTGAAAAGAAACGAGGGTGGGTGAGTTTAGGAAATTCCTAGTGCAAGTAAATGCATCGCAATAAGAAGAAGCTGAAACACACAAAGGCACTAATTCTTATTACACACACACATTCACACAGCAGTGTTGTAGCTGTGTGTCTACCTCATTACGACACGAGTGTTTCATGGTGATTTAAAGACACACACCTTCACTAAAGTACCAAGAACCGATTTTGGGCTTTTTGTTGTTGTTTTTTTATTTTATTTTATTTATTTTTTGGTTGCACTGGTTTTTGATGGTGAATTTAATATAGAAGACTCACTGACGTGTAAAGCTGTTGTATGTTCACCACAAAATGATGCTTTGACAATCAATTATTTATTTGATTTATTTATGATTGCTATAAATCAAACCAATTTGTTTGCATATAATTATTTATTTTCACATTCATGGACTGCACTTTGTAGATAAACTGAAGGGGAGTAATATTTGGCTTTATTTATTTACACACACACACACATACACACACACAATATTATTTTCCCCCTCATGCTTGTATTTATTTATTTTTTTTACATTTTTTGTTGTCATCTATTTCATTTGTGAAAGTGTGTTTTCAATGTGTCTGTGTACATGACAGAAGCTGAAATAAACCGTGCACGTTTTACTTCATCCTCTGCCTTTTTTGGGGTGGGAGGTAAGTGGGTTGGGGGCACAAGGGATTTTAAAAGTTGTTGGGGGGGAGAAAAAACTGTATGGTCTAAGACTGAACCGAGCATCTGCTGCTGTGAAACGAGAGAAGACAAAAAGACTGCAGGGAAAATCTGCTTTAAAGCACTAATGAATTGCATTTGACACTTGACTGATTTTTATATTGATCAACACTGAAGACGTCAGGATTATGTACAGGAATGTCCACACAGGCCTTCTGACTAATGGTTAAAAATCCCTAAAAACTAATAAAAACATCATAATAGGATGATAGAAGTCTTTATTAAATTATATCTAAATGAATAACTAAGAATTTGACATAAATAAAAAAAAATAAAAGTCAATATATTGGCATATTTCATGAAAGAACAGGGGTCTGTATTATTACATTTTCCCTAGAAAAGGCCTGACTTGTTACAATGGAAAGGGGGGAGAGTGTTCTTAATTTTTATTAAAAGAGGGTTAAAAAAATAACCAATAAACTTATATAATGGAAAAAATAATGTACACAATACAACACAAGAACACCAAACTGCATTTTTACTATTTAAATTAAAAAAAAATGTCCACAGGCTGTGGTGAAATGACAATTACTCAAATTAAAATTTCTACTCCAAATTGATATATTTCTGTCTAAAATGAAGTGTTTTCCCCACCCTTTCCAATTTCAAGCTTTTATCATAAAGAGTGAAAAAAGAACACTATAATTTAAATAATAAATTTGTCAAACTGAACAAATGTAAAAAAAAGTTAAAAAAATAAAAACAAAATATTTTTAAAATATTTTTAATAATAAAAAAATAAAATATAAAGATAGCCTTGCAAGCAACTCTGCCTGTTCAATTTCTCTCCTCTTTTAAGTAATATATTCTATAGATATGGACTCCGAATAAAGTATGTACGTATCTTAAGGAACAGAAATTGTTTTCATTCAATTAATAAAAAAAAACAAAGCTTACTTACAGAATAAAATAAATGTTGTTCTTTTATTTACAATACAGGAAATGTAATCAAATATGAATGTCATTACATTTATTTTGGATGTATGTGAGAAAGTGTATAGATATATTTGAGTCTCCAGACTCATTACTAATGAATAAAACACATCAGTTGTGATGATTCCATATTGATTTTTTTTTTTTTTTGCACGTCTTTGTAAAGACGGCGCTCTAATCTGTCACAACATTGAAAGCCTGCACAGTGTGTGTCAGAACTCACTGGATTTTGCTGCTGGGACATGCAAAAAAAAAAAAAAAACTTTCATAACATGACAGTCATTGGCCGCTCTAAAAAGCCATGAACTCCACCTGACCAATGTTGAATGCTTGTGTCCAAGCCGTGGTGTAAACCTCCTGTATTATTCATACCCGAGTAAATAAATATAAGAACAATAAATACACTCAAACAGCTAATAATAAACATTTTTTAAGTCAATATTTGGAGCCTATAGCAGACAGTGGCTGCCATGTTTGGTCTATATAACAAAGAGTGTACTACACGGCTTCATCAAAGTTTAATCAACGCGCTGCTCTCCAGTTGAAGCCTTTAAATTATATATAATTGAGCATGTAATCAATGTGAACGCAGTATTGGGTTTTCCTCAGACAAAGTGACTGAACGCTCATTTGGTATAAATGAAATAAAAGAATAATATGTGACATCTTGTTTTAAATAGCATTAAAAAGCATCTATCGGATGCAAATTGTGACCCAAAGTCTTCTTTCAAGACAAGACAAATATGTCCAAAGTCCAGCCCTGTCTTTTTATTTGCCACTAATAATGGATCTAAATTAGATTAAGATTAATATTTGCCTATTTTAAAATGAAATATATGTAATTAGAGTTGATCATCATAAGTATTAACAGTATTAAAGTATTAACATTAATCTATGCAAACAGGCTGTCAAATAAATGCATGTACTGTAGCTCCAAATCGAACAGGATTTATTAATACATTTATAAGCTATTTAATAGGCAAATTAGTATAATTATTAAATTTTATGTAAATGTTGATGTAGTGATGATACACTATAGAATTTTCTAAATTTCTACCTAGAATTTTAAGGTAAAAAGAGCATGGGAAATCCATGTTTTGGATGAAGAAACTCATTTCTGAGAAAAGGCGCAATCACAACAATGCTGGGATGAGGGGGGAAAAAGGAACGCTTTGGTACAGAACTTGGATCTTTATCAATTTTGTGTGAGTTTGGAATCAGTGTCCTGGTGGAACATTCCATTGTGTCCAAGTTCCAGTCATCCAGTTGTTGATTGGGAGCTTGTAAGGGTAAATTCGAGGGAAAATCAAAATTATATTCAAACTTGCACAACCAATTCTTGCTTTTTAATTAAATAATTGACTATTGTATTCTTTCCTGGGAAAAGAACTGTCCAAATAATTATTGAAATCCCCCAAAATGAATAAGACGTCCCAGTCTATGTAAACTTTGTACGGCGACTTGTCATATATACATAAATGTGAGCTATGTATAATT
This sequence comes from Doryrhamphus excisus, assembly GCF_030265055.1. Lineage (NCBI taxonomy): Eukaryota > Metazoa > Chordata > Actinopteri > Syngnathiformes > Syngnathidae > Doryrhamphus > Doryrhamphus excisus. The sequence goes on from NC_080476.1 coordinate 11,459,917, forward strand.
CCACTCTCCTTTCAGATTAGTCCATTCGCTCCTCTACGCCCTGTGTGTGTGTGTGAATGTTTTTATTTCCATGAAGCGAGGAAGCACATTTTCATAAATAGACCTTGGCCGAGCGCTGCGGCCATGAAACTTTAATGAAGCTCCGAGTCTTGAGTGCAGCGCCGGGGCCTTGGAGAATCAGCCCTCTGTTACATTACTATGTCTCTCTCTCTCTCGGTCTCTCTCTCTTTCACACACACACACTTATGTACATACACATATACTGTACTTATAGTTGTGTATACACTGTACATATACAGGTATATACACAGACAGTACACACACATAAACAAACCTACATCTTCTATACCTCCCAATCACACAGTGTGGTAGGCTTCTTATTGACAGCGGAGTTGGAAGTGGAACAGTCGGAGGAAAGTGTGTGTGTGTGTGTGTGAACATTCATACAATGGGGATTAAAATGGAGGCAGTGGGAGTCCAATCTGTGTTTTTTTTGTTCCGTTATTAATACTATACACCATGTCTTCAGGGGAACTGACCTCGCCATTAACATTCTGTAATGGAGAAAATTTATTGTGGCAGCCGTGACCACACACACACACACACACACACACACACACACACACACTTGTCGACACACAATGGAGGTATTCAATGTTGTTGATACAATATTTATCACCTATGTACATAGACCAAATCGGAAAGCATGATCTTTTTTTTTTGTGTGTGTGTTGAGAAGGGAAGCACACACAAAAGGCCTCTGCTGACTCACTATTCAGTTCGGTCAAATATTTATCACCAACATACATAAGATAGCTTGCCAGCTGATGGTGAGAAAAATATTTGCCTAAGCTTTGAGTACAGTATTTAGTTTTATTCTATTCATTTCAGCATGATGCCTCTATTTAATGAAAAATTAGCATTAACAAATCCCATTGCAATCCACTATATTGGGCTGACTTCAAATTTCACTGTAACTTTAGAGTGTTTTGTTGAATTGGTGCCAAATTTGGTACACATCTTTAAGGGATTGACAAGCAAATGTCTGTAAAATTTGAGCTGGATTGGTTGAAAAACATAGACGCCATCAAGCAATATGTCTAAGCAACTGATTGTCCATTGTAGACTGATAATCGATACTGTCAACATTATTTTGAGTCCATTTTTTTAAATTCATAACACAATAATACAGTGTATGGTACAATAATGCCAGTGCATTGTATCAGAATAAATACATTCAAGTATTTAACATTTTAAGGCTGCACGGTGGACGAGTGGTTAGCTCGCAGGCCTCACAGCTAGGAGACCCGAGTTCAATTCTACCCCCAGCCATCTCTGTGTGGAGTTTGCATGTTCTCCCTGTGCATGCGTGGGTTTTTTCCTCCCACATTCCAAAAACATGCTAGGTTAATTAGCGACTCCAAACTGTCCATAGGTATGAATGTGAGTGTGAATGGTTGTTTGTCTATATGTGCCCTGTGATTGGCTGGCGACCAGTCTAGGGTGTACCCCGCCTCTCGCCCAAAGACAACTGGGATAGGCTCCAGCACCACATGTGACTGTCGCGAGGATAAGCAGTAGAAAATTGATGGATGGATGAACATTTTAATTTAACATTTTAATACTTCCTTAAAACCGATTCAAATTCTGGACTGTAAGAATTGTGTTCTTATTATCGGTGGTGTAGTGGTGATGGTGGGTGTGTGTGAGACGGGGTTAAGCACATGAAGCGCTAATTAAAACATGGCAGCAGTAATTAGGAACATTGTATAACTAATCAGGCCTAATGAGCATCAGGGGCGGGCTAGGTCTTGATCAAACGACCGCCTTATGAGGCCTAATGGATGGGGGCTGCAGGATGACGGCCGCGGTTGGCCCTGTGACAATAATGTGCAAATAATACTAATCACGCTCGCCATGAGGCGTTCAGGTGGGTACTGTAAATGAAAAACTGTATTATTCAGCAATAAGTAGCATTATTGGATTGGAAGATGAATGGGGGCGGGTGGTGGTTGATCTGGGAGGATAAACGTGATAAAAAATGCAATGCTATGAATTATGGAGCATGTAACAACATCGTAGTAGCAATATCAATATTTACACAATAGGAATCCCTGATCTTGGGAAAGCCTCCTTTTGTCTGCAGAAAAACAATAAAATAGTAGAACATACGAAAGCCAGATGATACGGCGACAAGGTTTTTGTTCATGTGGAAGTGACAGACTGGGAATTTCAAGTTAGGTTTGACACAAAAAAAATGTAATTGGCATGTAGCAGAAGAAAGAAAAGGGTTGTTTAATGTTCATTGCAACAGTCAAACAGCGCTTGATCTTGAGGTTTTCATTTCTAATCAATTATGTAGCAAACAGCAATTATTGAAATATTCATACACACACACACACACACAATAATTCAACTTGAGTGTGTCATGACTTTAGGCCTGCTATGTCAGTGTTTATTATTTATTAGGCTGTTAGCCTGTTGACTGTCAACACCTGATTAAATAAAAGTGAAGCTAATTTGATATATAATATAAAAGGGAATACATATTTAATACATGAATATCTATATATTTAACATTTGGTAATTTTTTATTATTTAGTAATTACGTTTTTATTTTAAATAGATAATGCATAATAAACACTAATTATCGGGTTTAGCAACAGTTTCGCAACAACAAAAGAGTGGAAATCAATAATTGATCATAATTGCAGAAGTATTAAAACCACACTACATACTGTATGACAATAGACAATTTAGAATAAAGCAATTAAAAGCAAATAAAACAAAAATATTTACTACTTCATTTTTGCAACAAAAAAAAATTTTCATCATAATTTTAAGATTTTTTTTCCAGGTTGCAATTTATTGCTATAATATTATAACATTTTTCCTTGAAATGTATGCCCTTTTCCTCATCATTAAATCGTTTTGTTAAAGAGAACCGATTATGCTAATTTTTCGTCCCTTTGTACACGATAACCAGCACAGAAAGCTTTGTAGATCTTCCAGAATCTGCACCTATTCAGCTGTATTTATGTGGATTTCGGGCTTCCCGTGAAAAAGTGAGTAGATTTAGCATTTTAACGTTTAGGCTTCAATATTACTTTGTAAGAATGCGTACATTTTGTCATTTTTATTGATTATGTATAAAGGTGTTATCGTCCACATGAAGCAGATAGTTTTCTTCCCATAGTGAAATATTCTCAAAGATTTTAAATGTTCATGAACTTTACTAAATAGTGAAGAATAAATCTGAAACACAATATACATTATTGTATATTTTGTAGAATTTAGTATGAATTTAGTTTTTTGTACCTCATCCTACCAAAAAAAAAAAATGTCCGACAGAAGCGAGCCAAGGCGCTGTTTGGAGAAGCGAGAGACATAAATACAAAGTTGCACTTAATTCAGAAAAGTGTGTTCAAAGTGGGGCTGCACTGCATTGGCGCTCCTCTAATCATGTCTCATCCATAATGCATGCGCAAACTGACAAGATGCCCAAAACACGGGCGGCGTGAAGCCTCGTTTTCTCGGACGGACACCGGCTAAACTTCACCATTTAGTGGCGGTACAATTTTAATGAAATTAAAAATCTATTGACTGACTGCCGGGCTTGTGATTTCAGATGCGTGTGAAGAGGGGGGGGAAATAAAATTAAATAAAAATACGGAGTCCCACTTACTGAATCTCAGTTTAGTTTGGAATAAAATCACATTGGATGAAGAATTGAATGTGTTTCCAAAAGAGGTGCTTTTTATTTCACAGCCTTATCCAAAAATGTGTTCAGTTTTGATTGACATGGAGAGCAAATACTGTAAATAGATTCATTACAGTGGATGCCATTTATCTCACACTGACTTAGAAATAAGCGGTTGTCGATATAATAAAGATCGATTTTACAGTTGTGAAAAAAAACTGTAATTAGCTGACAATTGATTGCCGCAGGGCCACGTGGAATTTTTATTACACAGAAATATTGTTTTCACTTTTAATTAAATGCGTTTTTTCCCCCAAAACAGTGCTGCTAACATGGCTAGCTAAACAGTAGCCTACCAGATAAATCATGCTAAAGCCATCATCTTCAGTGTCGGAATTGAACAACATTATAATTAATTTGTCACACACGTTGTCAGTCTCTCTCATCACTTTCAGTGTCACTTTCATCCAGAGGCAAATTCGCCCTTGAGCTTGTGTTGTCCTCTTCCATCATGCAGCCATTCGAAATTGGTGACAGCGGATATTTTGACACTGCGCCATGCTCTACCAAGTTGCACTTGGCATGTGTGCAGTTTTGGTAAATGACTTCTTGCCGCTAGTCATCCAATAGCCTCCCACTCAACTCCGAGTGCTGCTTGGTTGTGCCCCCAGGAATCACAGCTGGAATTGAGTTTGTCCTCTTGATGGATGCTTTCACAGCACAGAATCTGTTATATGGAGTCCTTGTGCTGTCCGTTTCATGTATGAAAAAAAATCCCATGGTCACCTGGTGTAGCATTCTGTCAGCCATTCCTTCCAATATCGGACCTCTTAAGTTAATTAGTAATTTTATAATGGCAAAAGTCATTGACAGGGAGTTTTTAATAAGACCACAGTGAGCTGGGACTTGATGATTATGTATGGATGGGTTTATATGGATGTTTTGTTTTGCCCACAAGAAGGATGCAACTGTAACCAATCACATTAATAGTTAATGTTAAATTATAAATTATATCAAAACTGAGCACTATTGTTTTTGTAAAAGCAGAATATGATGTCAAGGTAAATTTTACCATAAATATGGTAATGGTAATGGTTTAATTTCATTTGAACATGCATCAGATTACAATTGAATGCATCACATAATCAGTTCGCAGTTCCACATGTCCAAAAGGAGTAGGAAGAAGCAAAGCTTATTAAATCCTACCCCTCCATCTGGTACTTTTACAATCACTAACTGTTACATTTGTTCACTTCCTGCTTTCCATAATACAGTATAAGGTGTTTTTTTTTATTTTTTTATTTTATTTTATTTTTTTTATAATGTACCTCATACCGAAGTACGAGGTGATATGAGCATCCAATGACATAATGGGTACCATAGTAAGTGTCAATATAGTGATATATATATATATGTATATAGAACATCATGACTGGTTCAAGACTCTTCATCCTTGTATTTAGCAAACATCAACTGCTTGTATTGTTTCTTGAATTGGCTCATCGTTGTGCATTGTTTGAGGTCCTTACTCAATCCATTCTATAGTTTGATTCCACATACTGAAATGCTATGGCTTTTTAACGTAGTCCTAGCATATAAGTGTTTCAAATGTAGTTCTTCCCTGAGATCATATTTCTCCTCTCTTGTTGAGAAGTATTGGATGACATTTTTAGGTAATTGGTTATTTTTAGCCTTATGCATTATTTTAGCTGTTTGGAGATGAACTATATCAGCAAGTTTAAGTATTTGTGATTTTAGAAATAAGGAGTTAGTATGTTCTCTGTAGGCGGCATTATTAATTATCCTTACTGACCTTTTTTTACAGCACATGTAGTGAGTGAAGATTGCTTTTATAGTTATTACCCCATATTTCCACACAATAAGTAAGATATGGTAGAACCAGAGAGCAATAAAGAGTGTGGAGTGATTTCTGATTGAGAACAAATTTTGCTTTGTTCAATACTGAAATATTTCTGGCCATGCAAATGAGGAGAGATTCATAAACACGGCACTTTAAACAGAAAAGCGTGTGGGGAAAAATAAGAAAATGCATTAAAAGAGGTGCATTAAAAAAATAAAATAAAAATCAGGCTGCTGGGCGAATACAGCAGCAGCACTACCTTTCAAACTGACAGAGAACCAATAATTGGTGTGGGTGTTTGGGGATGTGGACACGCTTGCTTTCTTGCTCTGGCCCATATACAGTTGCTCTGCGCCGCATATACAGTAAATGTGTATATACTTGTCCGCCTTCACTCTGCTTCCATGTGTGCTCTGGAGGCTGTTGCTGCTGCTGCTTTTGCTGCTGCTGAGGGGATGCATGAAGAGCTACTTTCTTGTCTAGGTGATGAATAATGCAGAGCTCCGAGGCCAGTGAGTTTCCAGTTAAATACCAATTTGCTTAACCAGTGTTCCCAGCCTCTGCCAGTTACACTGTCCGTATATAAATATACAGCGAGGAGTCACAAGGATCTCTGAGAAAAAACTATAGTATTCTATCTGGAAGACCAACACAGGTGAAACTTGCAATATGGCAGTTAATATTTTTCTCATTGTGATCTTTGGTTCGGTTTCCTCCCACATTCCAAAAACATGCTAGGTTAATTGGCGACTCCAAATTGTCCATAGGTATGAATGTGAGTGTGAATGGTTGTTTGTCTATATGTGCCCTGTGATTGGCTGGCGACCAGTCTAGGGTGTACCCCGCCTCTCGCCCAAAGACAGCTGGGATAGGCTCCAGCACCACATGTGACTCTCATGGGGATAAGCGGTAAAAAATGGATGGATGGATGAACATTTTAATTTTCAATTATTTATTTAATTTATTTTATTTTTTAACTAATTATTATTTTTTATTAAATATTCATAAAATAATAACATAAAAAATATTAAATATGAATTATTTAAATATTTATTTAAATTTAAATTATTTAGTTACAAATTAAAATCAAATTTTAAATTGATGTAAACAATGGTTCTGCAAACAGTATTAATTATTTTTAAAAATTAGTAGAAATCGTATCTTAGCCACATATACCATATTTCTGGTTTTGAATCGATGTCACTTTTGTTATTGTCTGAATATTGACAAAAAAATCATTTATTTCATTGTATTTGTATTTGTATTTGATCATGTAGCACACTACACACACACTGCTAGCAAGTGCTGTTTCACTGTTTCACTCAACTCACTCGGCCCCCGCCCCTCCCACTGGAGATTGAATGACTGACAGGTGGGTCCACTCGCTCTGTGCATCTGTCTCAACATCTGGTTCGACTCCAAATTGTCCATAGGTATGAATGTGAGTGTGAATGGTTGTTTGTCTATATGTGCCCTGTGATTGGCTGGCCACCAGTCCAGGTTGTACCCCGCCTCTCGCCTGAAGACAGCTGGGATAGGCTCCAGCACCCCCCGCTACCCTAGTGAGGATAAGCAGTAGAAGATGAATGAATGAATTAATATTTTGGTTAGCTTACTTAGCTACATACTGTAAGAGTGACAACATATTAGAAATATCAAGGTATCATGTACCTGTAGTGTGGAGCCTTAATGCCGAATTCACACCAGACGCGTATGGCGTACATCATGTCTGCATAGCGAGTGGAGATTTAAAAAGCTCAACTCACATTATCCTCACTTATCCTGTGAGGCACCATCCATACATCCATTTTCTATGCCGCTTATCCTCACTCAAACAAAAACATGACATTAACTTCTATCTTAATCTTCACACTTATGGTCTTTTTTTTGGGGTGGCGGGTTTCGTGTGATCTCACCTCATTTGACTCTAATCGTGGTTGCCATTACGGGGGTCGAGGCGAGGTCGGCCCCCTGCAAACAATCAGCGGTCACCCGGCTTCGGATCAGACATCAAGCAGAGTCCCTGCTGAGCGTCTTTTCCTGTGGTGGATGAGAGTGTGAAACTCAGCTTAGAACCACATGAAATTTTCGCCTGCAACACCGAATCCGCCATTCCCCCGACAAACACCCCCCCCAACCTCTCTCCCGACAACCAGGCAATCAGCTCACTGAGATGCAGAACAGATTCCTCCTCAGCAAAACCCGATAAAGTAAACATTGCATCTTCCCCACCAACCCCCCGTTCCTTTCCAATTGTTATTCATAGAGCGGATAAATATTTAATTCTATCTAAGGATACCTTTTGTTAACAGAATTACTCGACAAGCCTCGAAGCACGTAAATCCCTCAATGAATTCAAATTCAGGTCGTTCTCCATCGGCAGCGGGCCGGGATATTGGTGCGGCTCGAGTTTCAGCCAAGACATTCTAAAACCGAAAAACTAGCTCGGATGTAGAAGTTAAGTCAAATTTTGCTTGCAATCTTAGAGCAGTCCCCTTTTCAGGACTTTTACTGAGGCTTCTTTTCTATCAAGGGTAAAAAAAAAAAATGTTGAGTTCTTTACAGCAAAAATCAATATGACCTTTAACACCAAGCTGCCTGAAACAATCTGGGTTATAATTCAAAAATCAATGCCTTTTCTTTTTTTTTTAACAATAGTCCCTTGAATGCCTAGAAATATGTCAGGCACTGAAAAAACTAACAGATTGATTTGAGTCTTGATAATTTTGGCCTTGATTCACATTAAGGTTCTACCAAACTGGCAATAAGTAGCAATAAAACTCAGATGCGGATCAAATCAACCAGTTCCAACACACTTGTGGGTCTTGGTATGGTGCCGAATTAATTTTGGCACATTATGGTGACATAGTAATCGGTAAGTAAACCTCTTTACTGGTGCAAACAATAGAAAACCAATTACCGTACTGACCTAAGTACAAAACAATGCATTGTTTGGTTGATTTTCCTTTGCTGTTATATACTTATATACTATCACTGAAAAGTTTGGGTCTTTGTTTTCCAAAGAAAAACACATTTTCATGCATTTCACAAATTTTTTTTATCCATTTCACAAACAATTAAAATGAATCAAATGATTTTCAAAGAACAATCTACATTTTTGCATAAAGGCCTACTATCAACAACTGTCAGTCCTCTGCATCAATCTCCTGGTATGGCTGCTAATCCAAGTTCATCATTTTATAAGGCTAATAGATTATTAGAAAAACCCATCTAAAAAATCTCTTACCATGCTGTTAACTACTCCCTTCAGAGAGCAGCACAAACTGGGTCTAACAAGGATATAAAAACGATGCACAACCGTGCAAGAAGACAAATATCTGAGAGTGTGTAGTTTAAGACAAAGACGCCTCACAGGCCGTCCGTCACCTGGCAGCTGCACTAATCAACAGTGTCAACAGTGAAGCAGCGACTTGGATGCTGGACTTCACAGCACGACTGCCAAAAAAAAGCCATATTTCAGACTGGCCCAAAAACATTTCCAAGTGATAGTGTATATTTTTGCTTTTGCTGGAACACTTGAGCAAACCGAGTTAGCCTGTTCACATTTCCAAATGACGTCTTTCTCCGAGTCAAGATTCTTCGGTATTGTATTTCAACACACACATCCGTTTTAATGTTTGAAGTGGAGCGATTTATCATTGGAAAAAAAGTATCTCCCCAGTAAGAACTTCAACAATGACTAAAAGGCTGCATTAATAAGTGCTTATCCAAAAATGTTTATTTTTTGTATTACAAGATCTATGGTAAAACATGAAAAACAGCATTTGCGTTAACTAATTAACTTTTCAAATTTGGGTCTTGTTTTGAGAGGCGTGAGCAGATGAAGAGAGGTTTGCACAGCAGGCTTAAATTGACGCGGAGCATGAAGATCCTTACTCCTTTGTATTCCTTCCGAGTCATAAATAATGGATTGATGAGCTCTGATGACATTAACGCGGGGATGAGCTTAATGAGCACCCAGGCATTTCAATCAAACCAAGTTAAAAACTGTTTTTGATTCCGAATAAAGTCCGACGTCTGTATTTGTTCCACCTGCGGTTTATTGCGATGGATAATTTTCGGCCAGCGACCCGAGATTTGGACCTGTTGAGGCCACTGCAACTTATCATTAAACTTTAATGGCTTGGTGTTCATAATATACACACTAATTTCTTTGATGAAATTCTGTTTTTTTTTTCTTAATTCCCCCAAGCGTGACTGAGTGGCAAGCAGGAAGGTTCATGGCCGTGAAACGGTTTCAACTGGAGCTCTTTGATAGCTCCTAATAATATCCCTATGGTTGACCGATGAAATCAAATGGAATGACGATTCTTTAATTCCTGATCATTAAACTCACGGTGTCCAAGGATTTGACGCCTTCTTCCAATATTAAAATATATATATTTCTCATAATTTGATTGAGGAGCTTTACAAATTAGCATGATCATAAAGATTTCGCCTATGTATGTGAAATGGAGGCTTCGTCATCAAATCTTGATTTTTTATTTTTTTTTTACATATTCAAAATTTGCATGCACGTCTCATTCGCTCACATTCACTTCAGTGGTTGTTACATTGATGATGTCTTGCAGCTTTTCACTGATTTTGGTTAGGTTGCATCATCAACACGAAAGAATCACAGTCTACGGCGGGCCAAATTTCTATCGAATATTCATTTGTTGACTATATTTACCTGGTTAAGTTACAGTAAACACTATGGGGGGAGAGGGAGGAATGAAACTGCTTTAATGTGAACATCTCAGCTTCTTCTCATATTCTTTGTAGAATTAATCCAGTAATATATTTGCTATTTCAGCCAAGAGGAAGAAAGAGGGGAGGATGAAATGTAAGCATTGAGTGGTGAAAATTGATTCCTTCAAACTTGCAATCCGACGCAGGACTAAGGGGATTTAGAAGTGCAGGAGAAGCACAGGGATGTTCCAGTAGCCTGTTTTTAATGAGTGCAGATTTGCTGAGCGTACATTTTTGAATCTGCATTTTAATTCCTACAGTTATTTTCTAGCGTATATGAGAAGGGTTTGAAAACAGGTCATGGATCACTGTTGAATTTTAAATTGAGCCAGTGATCATACCGTAACATACAGTAGTCCTGTTTGCATGTGTTTTTTTTTTTTTCCACATCACAATGAAAAGTGACACAAAATATATGCGTTGTGGAGGTCTTAAAATGGTTGAAGCGAGTGCACGGCACTGCTGATGGAGGAAGCTCTCTCGGTGCAAGAGTCGGAGCGAGGCCGGATGTCCTCTCCGATTAGCGAGGCCGTGTGTGAGTGCACTAATGCACCTCGCTATTAGCATGTTTCTCCTGGTTGCCACGGGCAGCGCCCCGCCGCTTCCCTCCATTCGACGTGTCAGCACGCATATCAATCAGAGCGTGCCGTGGCCCGTGGGCTTTATATCACTAAGAGAGGAAGAAAGAGGGTGTGGTTCCGCTGCGCTAAGTGCGTCAGTGAATGCTTTTCTTGGTTGGATCTTGTGAGTAAAAGTTTGCACACACCGTTTTAAGAAATTATATAAATATTTTAGAGGTTTAAGTTCGTTTAAGGGTTTAAATGTGTCACTTAGTGTACACCTGACAATATGTGCATTTGAAAATAAGGGATCGGTTACAAAGGTCCAACTGCACATTGTCAATAAACTGTACCATTGTACCATTCATTTCTGTGCTCAAGCATGGATACTGTCACCATTGACAACTATCATCACCTACATATCATAATATTCCTATTTTGCTGTATGAAGTTAAAATATAGGATAGCAATAAGAAAGGAGGGGAAAATACAGAGGTTCCTAGAGAAATCTGAGTATGGTTTAAAAAAAACACACAAATCTTGATGGAGAGTCCTAACATCTGCCATGCATGTCTAACAAATGTATCCTCTTCTGTTTCTGCAATTAAATTAAAGAAATAACATAATTTACCCAGTTATAAGCAGGGTGAAAAAAAACTCTTAATTACTGCCACAACCCCCACCTGTCTAAACCGGAAATGTAAACCCGGAAGTAATGGCGTTAGCGATCGCCGCTAATCAACATTAACATTATTTTACGGTTAATTCTGGCTTTTATAACGTTCATGCTTGGCTGCACATTACTAAAATAGTTATCGCACATCACCATAAAGCGAAACAAACGTTCTCATATGGAAAAGGTGAGTCTATTTCCGCATTTTTGTGCACCATCTTTGCTAGCAAGTTAGCCACATAGGAAGATGAATACCCGAATACTTCTTATGTGTGACTTTCAAGCAAAAATCAGTCTTTTTTTTAATCACATTAATGTTTTAAACGCTGTTGATAAAGTACAAACTCAACAGAAATAGCAGTAGTATTCTCTTTTCTGAATCTTTATCATGCAACGATAAGCGCGCCACCTGTGGACGATGGTGGGTATTACCGGTGAATAAATAAATAACCTGAATAACTATGTCAAATTGAATGAAAGTGCGTTTTTCGGAAAGAATGTGCTTTCTTTTATTTGATAATATTATGTCATCAATTTATTTTACTTATTTTGCTGTAAAAAAAAACTTCCCAGGCCAATGAAGATTATGGGGTCAACAAGAAAGCAAACTTCAACTGAAGGCAGGGCAGATTCTTAAAATATAGTTTGATGTTCCAAATATCCAGAACTTTCCACAATACCATTGAAGACATTGTTGCCATTATCATCCATTTACTTGTGTAAAACTGGATTTTCAGGGCTGACCAGACAAGATTGTGGCCTGTTGTTACGGACATCAAACCAGACTATTATCATCTTCTCTCTGGAAAAACAACCTCCATCCAAACTAACAGTGATGGTGAGTCAGCATTCATTTTATGTTCTGCTTTTTCTAAGTTTGATCCATCGGTACATGACAGTAGCATTGGATTACTATAAGGTCTGCCCACCCCTCTGGTGGGGTTGGGAACCACAGCTGCAAGACGGGATTCAAGCTTTGCAAAAACAGAAAAAAACTCTCCATACCAATAAAACTTGGCTGGCCTGTAGAGCTTGTTCAATCATTAATGCATAGATAGAGGGGTTGAATGAAAACGATGCCTGGAGGTGGGTGAGAAGCCTTCACCAGTCCGAGGAGTGATCTGTCTGCCTAAAGAGCTTTGTTACCATATTAACACTAACCTCGTCACATGGCCTTGTCCAAAAAAAAAAGACTTGGGCATGGGAGCATTGATGGATAGAAAAAAAGAAGAGTAGCCACGCGTGTAGAGGAGTGAGGCGTAAAGCATGAAAGGATGATTGGAGGGCCGAGGAGACAAGAGAGATGAACTGGAGGGAGTCAAAATCAACTTTCCTCCTTGTTCTCCAACCTACTATTACATCTCCCACCATGCTTCTTTCTTCTGAAAATCACCCCGAGGCGACGGCCCTCTCCTGGGTGGCTCGCCCCCGAGCGGAGCCCTTGTTCCTCGCACGCTGGCAATCATTTGAGCCTGAACCGAAGCTTTTAGGGGGAGATCAACCTCCAAAGGCTCAGACGTCTCTCACCCCCACCTGCATACGCCACGGCAGGCCTCGTCTCAGGCCGACTTTGACGCACGTGCATGGCGTGCTTCCTTCCCCGCTTAATCCCACAGCTACCATTCATACAGCAATGGAAGAAGGTACTATAATAGTTGGACAAATTCTAACCTGATGTAAAGACATTTTTTTTAAATCTGAACACATAACATGAGATTATCTACCAAGCTACACTAATGATTGCTGCTTAATTCAATATTTCATAAAAAAGACTTTCTCATTGTCACAAAAAAAAAATGATAGGAACATCCTGACAAGGGCCACACGGTGGCCTAGTGGTGAGCATGTTGGCCACACAATCATTAGATGGGAAGATCTGGGCTCAAATGTCCATTTGGGCATCCCTGTGTGAAGTTTGCATGTTCTCCCTGTGTGTGGGTCTTCTCCGGGTACTCCGCTTTCCTCCCACATTCCAAAAAACATCCATGTTAGCTTAATTGGAGACTCTAAATTGTCCATCGATATGAATGCAAGTGTGAATGGTTGGCGACCAGTCCAGGATGTACCCCGCCTCTCACCCACAAGTCAGCTGGGATAGGCTCCATCATACCCACGTGTGTCTCATTCTGACTTCCTTCAGCCCTTAGTGTCCTCTTGGATAAAATATACATTAAGTAGTAAATGTAATGTAGTTAATTACTGGAGACACTCGTTCTCCTCCATGTCTCGTTCTATTTACTCTTTGCAATCAGGTTCCTCTCAGATAAAATTGATGTAGAAGACTTCATTGTTTGTTAGTGAGTCTCTTTCTAACTGGTGCTCAATTCTCTTGCTACCCTTCAATTAAATTGACCCCTGTTCAACTCCATTGATTGTTGGTGTTTCCTTTTATGGCCAATGGGCTGTGGTTTCTATAGTTTCCATAACGGAAACACTGTGATAGCTTGGAAATTAGTTTTATTTGTGGTCCTGTTAAAATTACAGCTGCAACACTGCGATATAAAACTCTAAGAATGTTCCTCCTCATATTATTATGATTAATCTCATTTACTACCATAGTCTGTAGACCAAGCATGTTTCTCTACAGCAAGAGTGTAAAAAAAGTGTCTTACATAATGCTCCTTTCTGAGGTAAAGATGTGAACGGAGAAACCGCATGATGACATCTCATCCTGGTACCTCGGTGGCTTGTCTCCGCATCCGTTATGACATAACAGGAGCTCCAGGGGCCATGTCAGCCTCTGTCACGCAACCGCAGCGCAAGGGGGAGCTGCAAACCCTCGCGGCTAGTGTGTGTGTGTGTGTCTTTTTCACGCCAGGTATTGACCTGCCGAGGCCACACATCCCAAGCTGCATTTCCACACAGGTGGCAGAACAGGTAGAGTACAGTGGGCTCCTCTGTCCTGCAATCCACCTCTGGCAGATCTTTTATTTAGCCCGCTGCAGCAAACGGCTCCTTCTCATGAATTATGCAGCGGTGGGCCCTTGTAACAAGCTCCAGGCCGACTCTACACCTTGTGTGTGGCTTAAAATATAGATAAAAGCCCAACAGCCGGCTACAAACATTTTTTTTTCCCAAGACTAGAAGCAGGCCTGGTGAGGAGAGAGTCCACGCAGCAATTAGACTGGGCCGCCGTGCTGCAGAGAGTCCACATGCAGCTGTTGACTGTATAACAGAAAAGCAGACTAAAAGGGAACAGTGAAGTCAAAAACCTAATGGCAGAGCCAGCCCTACACAAAATGGCGCCCTTGGCGAGACCCCGCTCCATTGGAGATTTACATACGGCTACAAAAAAAGTATGTGAATAAAATACACAGTAGTGAAGATTTTTTGGCACCCCCTGGAGGGGCCGATATTGTAGGGGTCCAATGGAACAATAATAACAGTAACAACAACAACATGCAACATACAAGTATGAAGGGCTTGGGTTGTCTTGGCGCTATGAGCTCTTTGTATCAGTGAGATGAGCTTGAAGTCGGCTCCCTATGCTGATTTCATAACAAAGCTTATGCAACTTCCCAGACCGGAACAACGTGTGTGCAGCACTGCTGTTATTATAACAAGCCTGCTTGGTTTTTATGAAAGCGATTTGAAGAGATCATGTATTTAAAAGAGCTTCCAAATTACATTCACTATGACCATAAAAGGTGTAATTTCCTATAGTCTAGACCCCTTTTAAACAAAGTCCTACTGTAGTTTTCATATTTTAGTGTGCATTTACTGGCGAAAGGAAGCCCTTCATCCACTTGGTAACCAGTGTTGGGCATGTTATTTTAAAAAAAGTAATTAGTTACCAGTAAAAGTAACTACTACATTACTCGCCCCTGCTGTATGCTATGCTGTATCTACTACCCGGCACTTTGGATGTGCTCTAAACACCCGCCCACCCAAGTTCTCTGATTGGCTGAAGACGCAATCTTACTAAACCTTAGCCAATCCTCATTGCTCGTGTGGTTATCTCACCCCCTTCCTTGTCACTCTGCAACTCTCTCACACTCTCACTGCGTTATATTTTTTAGGCGGCTTCAGTAACGTGCAGTAACAGTGTCGAAAATGGTAACGCATTATGCTGACAGTAAGAGTACTTGGTTAGATTACCCATTACTAAAAAAAAAAACGGCTTTAGTAATTCCCATCACTGTTGGTAACAGTGTTCTGGGTGCCCTGAAATTGTATTTTTTGCTAAGGGCTTCCGGAGTGGGGAAAATCTGGCAACACTGCCTTGTTGTTTCCGTGTGGACTAGCCAAAACTACTTTCTAGAAACGAGGACATCACCGTCATGTCGGACCTGAAGACCTAAACAAGTGTTCTCATCCCAGGAGTTGAACATTGGCTACCTGGGTGAAAGCCATCAATACAAACCAGTAGACCATATGCAGTTGTCCATCTATAGCAGGGGTGTCAAAGTCATGCCATGGAGGGCCGAGACGCTACAGGTTTTCTTTCCAGCCACTCACTAAAGCAGGTGATTTTAATGATTAAGCCACCTTTGGTTTGAGGGAAGGAGCTCGTCAATTAAATTACCTGCTGGAGAAACTGCTTGTAAAGAAAACCTGCAGTGCTTCGGCCCTCTCTCGACATATGTCATCTATAGGGACTCGCTGAACGCCGGCCACCGGGGTAAAAACCAGGATTCCTAACCACTAGACTATATGGGACTTCAGTTTCCTGGCGATGACTAGCTTACTTGGATCTCAGACAAAACACAGTGAGTTCAAATTCAAGTGAATATGTTAAAAAAAGCAGCGCTTTTGGCAGGCACCGTTCTTCACTTCTCTCTCAAAGCAAAGCAAGCTGGACAGAGAACATCTGTTATAATCCAGGTTTTCTTACACCATATACATTGCGTATCCGACTCATGATCTACTACTGATTGATAAACAGAACAAAAGTTGAATTGTACTTTTTGTGTATCGAAAGAGTTGAATGACGCAACCGGACTGGCTTGATTTTCTTTTTTCCAGGTCCAAACCCATATTCAACTCCTCATGTATACCATGTACCGAAAACCTTTAAGACACGTTTTGAGTATGTGGATAAAAACATATTGTTCCTGAAATCATCATTCATTCTTTTCGTTAAATATATACGATTATTTTGAGGAAATGGAGTTGAAAAATGTCTGCAATTTGGGTCACAGCTGAGAACCACTATATGAGGCTGCAAGACTAATGGCTGCACTTCTTGTACTTTGTGAGACGGCCGCTATGTACTGTGTATAAATGTGTAAGTGCATGTACAGTATACACACAAGCATATGGGCTTTTTCTACCTTTCTACCGGTTACCTCATTCAACTGCTGATGATGCAGCATCAGGACCAACTGGGGGTTGAGTATCTTGCCCAAGGGTACTTTGACATGGGCAACATTCAGGTCGAGAAATTCTTCTTCAATATCATATCACTCCAAGAGTATAAATCCTGTTAACTTCAATTCAAACTTTGTGAACTATCCCGATTTGGTCAATGAATCTCAACGTTTGTATCATATTTGTTAATATGTTTTCATTATTTAAAGTGAACAAGAAATACTAGATGACTGTAACATAACCCAGTACCGCTTATGAATTGTTTAAAGACACAGCATAAATCCTTTTACACACAGTTAGGAACACCATAGTGGTGATTATTTGAAGTGGAGTCGCCGTGAATTCAATAGTGAATATGATATCTTACAACAGTGAGTTATCTATTCATGGCTCCATTAATGAATCATAGCTTCCCCCCTTGACTTTATACTCCAGACATGCCCTCTTTGAATATGTCATAAGCACTTATTCTTTTTTAATGGCTTGGCATAGCTTCCTCCGACATAAAAAACAAATATGTATGCTCAAACATGACGTTGCGCAAAAACAGGGAGGGATTAAGAAAGGGGTGATGTGAGATCATCGGATTATTGTTATGCAAGTTTGTTGAGGTGAGAGAATACGGTTTCTTTCTTCAGGTTACATTATTTATACTTTATACCCAAAGGGCTCTTTAAGGCTCTTTTTGCATCACTTTGCAAGGCCGAAATATCACGGCAGAGACTGAACATGGGGTCAGATCCATCCTATGAAACAACCTTGGCATGGATTCTACTTTTAAGACATCATTTCCCATGAATAGGCAGTAAATGAATCTTGAATTTCAGCATTTACAATGCAAGTTAACAGTTTTTTAGCAATACGTCAATCCCCAAAAAATCAGTGGGACTTTCGCTCAGTAATCCAGCCACCGTTTGTCTACTTGCCACAGATAAATAATGCACAGCCCGACGATTACAACGCACAGATCTGACAGCGGACGTCGCTAATTTATTGATTACCCCCTCAGTGTTTCAAGACGGTGGGGGTTAAAATGTCAATCAGATGATCTGAGTGTCGCCTCAGTCGAAGTTATTCATCCTCATCCTCTCCAGAAGAATACAATTCCCCTGCTCTGATGTTGCGATGTATTATTAAGTGTTATGCTTTCGGGGCGAGATGCCGCTCCCGATTAGCCATAAAGTGAATAAAAAAGTGCAAAAGTGTTTAATGTTGCAACAGAATCCTGTGAAGTCGATGGCGTGGCTGCATGTTGTCGCCGCTTAATATGTGTGGTTCGTTATTTTGTCTGACTCGGTAGGTTCACCTTGGTCCCTACTTATCCAATTAACTAGTTAGCTAGTCGGCGAGGGGACACATCTCGTCATATTTTTAGATATGTTTGCCAAAAAAAAAAACAACAAAGAAAAGCAAAGAAAGGAACCTTGGGGAGATGCGGGACCTTGTCAATCTCCCAACATCTGCTTCTGTGACAGGAGGCCTGGAGGTGCAGCTGCTCCACTGGGCCCTCAAGACCAGACCCAGCAGCAGACCACGAGGTCCACTCAAAGCCTGCTGGGACACCAAGAGACCAAGACAGACATGAGGTATGTGTGTGTGTGTGTGTGTGTGTGTGTGTGTGTGTGTGTGTGTGTGTGTGTGTGTGTGTCTGCTTGACACATCTGTCTTCCACACGCATACACACACACACACGCACACTGTGCCACTCAGCATCTTTAGTGCTGCCCCCTTCGACAGCACCAGATGTTGTTGATGTGCAAGCAACCTACATTCTGCAAGACAAAAACACACTTACTGAAATGTATAATAATATATACACACCCAGTTGAAAAATTGCAAAAATTGGCATTTTGCTCAGTTGGATCTTAAGGATGTTCTTCAAAATGCCAAAAAATAAAATAGCATTAAAGTGAAATTGACTGTTCATCAGCTGATCAAAAGACCACAGCCTTTAAAAGCCAAAATGTTGGCAAAAATTTGCATTCAATGTCATTTTATCACGTATTCATACTGTCACAATCTCTTTGATGTCAAAGGCAAAAAAGCTTTTTCTCTTGTTGAGCGGAATAAGCAAGACCTCTTGCAGCATGCCACACTTTAGTGAAAACAGGTCACGGATAAGTTGAGCCAGGATAACCAAGATATCCCATCTTAATCAGGCCCCTAGTCTTTAAATGACAGGCAGATGTTCTCTTACAGGATGATCTCGATGAGGTACTGTACATGACTTGCTGAAATGATACACCCAAGATGTTCAACCTTCTAATCAATACCCAGAACACTTTCCAATTTCAATTCTTGACCTGTGATAATTGGCTGGGCTGATGGATGGCGGTCTGTGCGAGAGTGGCCTCACCACCCCGTCACCTGCAGTGACGGAGGCTAGGCTAGGTGAATTATTAATCGCTAATATCATTATGTAGGCTCTGCTTGTCATAACAATCCCGACTTGGGGGGGTGGAGAAACTCAATCTTCTGCCGTGCCCCCTTTGCACAGACAATGCTTCTCAATTATTGATACCAA
This sequence comes from Doryrhamphus excisus, assembly GCF_030265055.1. NCBI lineage: Eukaryota > Metazoa > Chordata > Actinopteri > Syngnathiformes > Syngnathidae > Doryrhamphus > Doryrhamphus excisus. The sequence goes on from NC_080476.1 coordinate 11,479,297, forward strand.
CTAATTGGCTACAGGAATCGCGGGGCAGGGTTACTTTTGTCCCCCGCCTCGCAGCTCCTTGAAGAAACAATCTTATGATGAAGCCATCCCAACCTGACGCCCCCGTGTCAGCAAATTAGCAGGGACTACGACCCTGCTCGACCCGCACCACTTATATACCTATTTTTTTTCCTTTTCACTCAGAATTTAAGATTCTCCTCCTTGCCTCTTCACCTCGACAGTGGTTAATTAAATAAGAATACCATGTAGATATACTTAGGTATAGACATTTTTTATTCCTGGCACATCGCAATGCTGACAAAGGTTTGACGTAACCTGCTAACGGAGGGGAAAACCTGCAAAGAGACACAAGTTGCGTGGATGGCTAGGGGTTAATAGGGTTTAATTAGGGTCAAGGTACCGGTCCATGGGGCCAACCACGCTCCTGGTCGCCTTAACCTTCATTAACACATTATCAACTAGCTGAAGGACATAGAGATTGAAACAGCCTCGTTGGGAGAATTATGCACTTGTCAAACTAGAAGGGGGCACTCAGTAGGGCGCATAGCGATGTCGATGTTAGCTGTTTACATGCACACATACTAACTTTTTGAAACCCATAATCAAAAATATATCTTTATAAGAATCATGATCAAAAGTTTGTCATTTTGTCAACGCTATACATCAAATTTAATCCCCCCAAATTTTGAGTTTTTCTGAAAAAATGATTAAGATCAACAGTCAAAAGTTATTGAGTCATACACTAATTTTAATCAAAAAACACAAAATGTAATCAATACCAAATTCAAATTTTGGTTCAAGATTCTGCTTCCAGATTTGAATCACTTTGCCCTCGAGTCATCCCATTCATCCATCAATTTCTTAGTGCATACTTCTCTCATTTAGTGTGGAAGTGGTAAGTTTGTGGCTTCTTTGTCCTTCTTCTCGACTCCATTTGAAATACATTAAGTTTAGAATACACAAATTGGAGAGGCTAACTAGTTAGCTCAGTTGCTTGCTATACTTTTTGTCCCTGCAGTGATCCCGTAGCCGGCGCAATGTGACGTAAACAAAAAATAAGTGTAAAAGTAACCATAGAGTGTTATTTCATATTTCATTTTTCTTAAAATGTGTATTTAGAAAATCATAAACAAGGTTTCTATGCTTTAACTATGAAAATATTCAATTTATTAATATTAAATCCTACTATGCGGAAATTCAGTTATGCTGAATTTTTTTGCAAATTGCTAAATTTTCCCACTGAGTTACGAATAAAGGCATATCTTATTTTATCTTAATTTTGGTGTGTTATCTTTCTGTTGCAGCTCAGAGCAAAAAAATAAATAAATCCATCAATCCAAATTCATCTTTCAGATCATGAAGTTACATTTCAACTTTTTTTCATCTGTTCTCAACTTTTTAGTCAATGTTATGAGTCTCCAGACTCTATATTTAGCCCTTTAGCCATACATAAAATGCATACCAAATTTCATCCCCCTCCCTCGTGACTATCCGTGATAATATATCATTATATTTAAGACTGGATTCACCGATACAAAATACTTTTTCGTACATTTTGCCAAGCCCGCCTTGTCTCCCCCTTCTCTCTACTCAGACAAACCCGTCTGATGGAATCCTTGGTTTCTTTGCCAACTGAAATATTCATTTTCTTTAAACATGCTGTCAAGTGGAGAGAGTGGCGATGCTTGAAAGTAGGCCAGAGCGATGACGCTGGCAGGGGGAGATTGAAAAACACCAGCGACAGGGGATGGAAAACACACTTCATCCCAGATGGTCCCTTGGACAGACACTCGGATATGAGGCTGTTTGTTGAAGCGTTTAAAAGACAGACATTTATTTATCTGTTAGTCATATTGCATATAGACATTACAGGCATTGGCAAGATTGGTCACTTTGGTTCTGTGTTTTGTGTTGTATTGGTCGGAAATAGACCTGAATTCTGTTCAAAATAATATCTTATCTGTTGTGTGCACATGAATTAAACTTAACGTATATTAGTAGCAGCCTGGTCGAGCCCACTTTCTGTATATTAAGTCTGCCTTAAGTGGCTTCTGTTTAATGTTGCAAGCGGTGGATTCTGTATATACTGGAGGTGCATATACTGGAGATATGTGTATATATATATATATATGTGTGTGTGAGTGGGCGTGTGTGTCCCATAACAGACGGGAGTGCCACCACTCTCGTCTGGTACAGTGTCCAAAGTTCCCCCCCATTAAGACCCGTCCCAGGTCTCTTAACGCACATGGAGACAGACAGCCACATATGGGCTTGAGCACTAAGTGGCTTGCCATCTTGCGCTCTTGCAGGTAAGTAGAAAAGAAAAAAAAAAAACACAAAGGGGCGGGGTCCAATGGGTGATGATGCTAATGCACACACCTCTCAAAAACCCTCCCTGCTGGCCTCTGTGGAATAGCCATGTCACAATCAAGAGGCTCCCTGGCCCTAATCTGCTTTTTAGGGCCCTGCCGCAAACAGTCATCTGCATAATCGAGACGACAAGTGTGGAGAGGGTGAAAGAGCAATGGAGTGAGGGGAGGAGGGAGGGAGGGATAGAAAATGCACCCGGAGTGAAAGATGGAGATGGAAGTCTAAAAATGCAAGAGGGAGGGGCAAAAAATGGGGACGTTCAGGTGTGTTGTTCTTGGAATGCACTTGTGGGAACATTAATTATATTTTTGGTGGCCATTTTGGGTTGTGGTGAAAGCTTGATGTTTTATAATGATTACAGAAATGGCCTTATGGGAAATGGTCACTAAGTTCCTCTTCCTGCAAAGATGTTTTGCTTGATGGCGGCCATGTTTTTTAACCAATCATGCTCAAATTGTATTAGATTAGATTAGATTCAACTTTATTGTTATTGCTCCTGTCACTGGTACAGGGCAACAAAATGCAGTTAGCATCCAACCACAAGTGCAAATTTATAAATACTTTATTAGTAAATAAATGAAGAAAAAGAATAGAGCTGTAAATGGACAGATATATGTACAAACTATAACAGGCTATGACTATAATACAGTGTGGATAGATGTGTACTTGTTTAGGTGAATACTGTAAACATCCCTTCTATATTTACATTACGTGAATTAGAATTATAATGTAGTTATAATGCAATTGAGAGTGTCACATGGCACAGACACTGTTTTCAATATGGAAAATTGTGCCTATATTAGATATATAATATGGACATGGTAGGTGTAGTTCTGCAGGTCCACTGTGTCACTGCTTTGGTTTCCCGTGTCGTCTCACACATGCAGATATATTCGGCAAGTCCACCTCGTCCTCATTTCTTCTCATTCTCCTCCCTCATTGTCTCTCTTCTCCTGTGCCTCTCTTTTGCATATGAAGCGATGAGGTGAGTCCAGCAAGCGCGGGATCAGGACCCCCCCCCCCACCCCCCCCCCCCCCCCCAGTCGAGCCCCGCATGCAGAGTGGGGAGGGAACAGGCCCCCTTCCACGGATGCCTAATTGATGGCCCTTTAAAATTCCCACAGAGGACCAATCAGGGGTTTCATCTCGGGGGCAACGCCGGGCTCAGATGGGCCAGCCGGGGGCTTCTGGAATAGAGAAGAGTGACAAGTGACATGGAGGTGAGGAACAGGATGAAGAGCTGTTGCACATGATGAGATTTTGTTGTGGAAAAAGCGTTTCAGTATCATTTTATAAAATTCCAGATATTATATTCACTGGTCCACAATTATGGACCGCTAATAAAGTCGGTCCACGTTAATGACAAAAATGTACATTTAATGGTGACAGGCGGTTGCACGGTGAATGAGTGGTTAGCAGGCCTCACAGCGAGGAGACCCGCGTTCAATTCCACCCTCGGCCATCTCTGAGTGGAGTTTGCATGTTCTTCCCGTGCATGTGTGGGTTTTCTCCGGGTACTCCGGTTTCCTCCCACATTCCAAAAACATGCTAGGTTAATTGGCGACTCCAAATTGTCCATAGGTCTGAATGTGAGTGTGAATGGTTGTTTGTCTATATGTGCCCTGTGATTGGCTGGCGACCAGTCCAGGGTGTACCCCGCCTCTCGTCTGAAGACAGTTGGGATAGGCTCCAGCACCCCCGCGACCCTCGTGAGGAAAAGCGGTAGAAAATGAATGAATGATTAGAGCCTTCTAGACATGACATAACACCCATATAGTACCCAATATAAAACAAATCATTTAAGTCATCTATGCCAAATAAAGGAACCTTTATTCAGGTGATGCATAACATGACCCCAGTGATAGAATCACCGTTTGCATGTCGGTTTTTGGGAATTTATAATCCAATCGCCTCGAGGTCTCCACACACAATGGTTGTTTGTCTATATGTGCCCTGTGATTGGCTGGCGACCAGTCCAGGGTGTACCCCGCCTCTCGCCGCTTTCTCTCCCAGAAAGCTGGGATAGGCTCCAGCACCACCGCGACCCTTGTGAGGATAAGCGGTAGAAAATGAATGAATGGTTGCAGGCCGCCACAAATAAATGAACGCACGTGGAACAGTGTCCTGAAAGCACAGCAGCAATAGGAAACCATGGTTTGTTCCCCTCAGTTCATAGCTCTGCTTTGAGATATGAAAACGAAAGTTAAAGCCAATATAAGATGACAAACTGCCCACCAAAATCCATTTTCCGGACTTGTCTTCCAGTGATGAGCGGCTCTGACAAATTGCAACGAATGCGCTCTCACTTCACTTTGTCCATTTCACATGCACACTGATCAAACATAAGCAATCGGTTTATCCTAACAGAGTATTTTCTACACAGCCCTCGCAGACATGATGCATCCTAACAAGCGCATGCATATTGCATCACCTTTACATATGTTTTTAGGGAATATCTCTTTTTTGCATTAATGCGAATCCCGGAGAGCTTTTGGTGCAACATTACTGGCAATGAAGATACAATGAAAACAGGCCAATACATTTCCATTGGCTGATGTTTCTGACATTTAGACATAGCAGCCCCTTGGCAGAAGAAGTCACGGGGGCGCCCTGGGGCACAAGGAGTTCTTGTTAATGGACGTGTAGTCAAGCTGCTCTAATGAAGATCTTCACTGCTTTTAAAGGAAGAATTCTAATCATCTTTATCATCCTGTTGGTCTACTGCTGTAATGAATGTTGTAAAATACGAAGGAATGTCAGGGCCATGCTGAAAAGAACGATAAATAGAAAAAAAAAAGCTGCAATGTTATGAAAAAAAACAATCTTACTAGATTAAATTTGTATTTTCTGAAAAATTCTGTATTTATGGAGACAACTTACAAGAAAAGTCGGAAATTTATTAGACTAAAGTTGTGTTTTTTTCCCCCCAAAAAAAATTTCAGGGTGAAAAAGTCATAATTTTATCCCAACGAGAATAAAGTCATACATTTCTGAGACTAAAGTTGTGTCTCAGACTAATTTTTTTTTCAGTGTGGCCCTACATACAATATAGACTTGGAATGACTGTCCAGCATGTCTTCCAAATGACCTTTCACCCTGCGTATCGCCCACATTTGACCCACTGCGTGCCATCCGGAGGTGTCATCATCATCCATCAGCACTTGCTGCCTTCACTTCCTGTTGTTGCATGTGCGTGCGTGTGTGTCTTGCACAAAGGGACAGTCTTCGGTAGGGGTGGGCACGTACCCCCAGCGGGACGCATTAACAAGCCCATCAAGTTAAATGTAGCCCCTGCATTACCTAATGTACCGAGGCCCACAAGCAGCAGTGTAGGAGACAGCAGCATTCATTATTGATCAGATGGAGTTGCGCCTCCGAATCTGGAAGCCTGACAGAGGGGCACTGAGGGTGGGGTAGTGGGGGGCAAACTTCAGGGGGGTTAGAGATGGAGTATTTTGTTGTTTAAAGGACATGAAATAGAAGTAAAGTCAGCATGAAGGGTTATTTTGAAAAATGTATGTTATAATGTATAGTTACATATTAAAAAAAAGCGACACGGCGGTCTAGTGGTTAGCGCGCAGACCTCACAGGTAGGAGACTAGGGTTTAATTCCACCCTCGGCCATCTCTGTGTGGAGTTTGCATGTTCTCCCTGTGCATGCATGGGTTTTCTCCGGGTACTCCGGTTTCCTCCCACATTCCAAAAACATGCTAGGTTAATTGGCGACTCCAAATTGTCCATAGGTGTGAGTGTGAATGGTTGTTTGTCTATATGTGCCCTGTGATTGGCTGGTGACCAGTCCAGGGTGTACCCCGCCTCACGCCCGAAGACAGCTGGGATAGGCTCCAGCACCCCTGCGACCCTTGTGAGGAAAAGCGGTAGAAAATGATTGAATGAATGACATGACATGACATGACATTCGATTAGATTACCTTCACCTTTGCCTGCATGAAGTCAGCCATGGCATGTCTCCTCCCATTCCATGTGGAAGTGGTAAGTTGTTGGCTTTTTACTTTGTCATTCTTCCCAACTCTATTTAAAATCCTTTTTATGTTTAGAATAGATACATTTTTGGCTAACTAGTTAGCTGGCCAGCATGCTGTGTTTAAGCAGCAGCCACCTTTTGTGTCCCTGCGGTGATCCCCTAGCCTGCACAGTGCAGTCGAGCAATGTGTTGTAAAGAATAATAGGCACAATTAGTCAGAATCTCACAGGTATAAAGTCACTATACAGTCAAAATACAGAAAAAAGTTGTTGACTATTGGTGTAAATGTCTCAGATATGGTGCTGATGTTCATTGGCTTTGTCTTGACTCCATGCTGTTGCATTAATGCAAATAAATGCATACAAAGGTATAGTATTTGTTGCTCATTACAGGCCTGTCTACTTGCTGGAGTCATGAACTCCTATAGCCTTTAGGTGATTATATTTTCATACGTTTCATCCATTCATTCGCGGGGGAAACGAGGTATTTGTAAATATGTCACTGCAACTATTTCCTTAACTTGTTCGTGTGTGTTATTGTCAAACTTCTTTTTCTTCTTCATCTCGTTGCTTCTATGAAGTGTGCGCCTGCGTTTGTGTGTGGAGGAGGAGGCTGAATTATTGATGGCCTTGCAGTGCAGAATTGTATGACAGCTAGCTTTAATTTTCCATTTAGCCGGAATACAGACAACACAGCACTAAACTGATCGATACGACACAGTGTAGACGTGCGGGACGATGACACGCATACACAAAAACCAATGAAAAGACTGAAAAATTATGTTTACCGTTATATAATAAGGCGATATAGTGATAGTGATATTTCCCATTGACTATGAGTGCACAACGTCTATGGTTACAAGAATAGACGTGCAGTGTACAGTTAGTCTCAACAAAGGTTCTGGCCTCCTCGTCCCTCGGTATTGATCGTCTGCTTGAAGTTGGATGATGATCGCTACGCCTGAAAGAACAATTAATTGTGCATGTGATCGATGTTCATCCAGGAATCAATGGACACTCTGTCTCTATTCTCTACATTCTTTGCTGTGTGTGTGTGTGTGCGCGCTCAAACGGGTATGACAGCGTGGGTTGCTTTCACTTATTGTTTCATTGTCAACTTTTCACTATATTTGGTCTAGATTTGGACGTTTCTGTTGACATGAGAATTTTGTTGCAAATTGCAAATCCTTTGGAAGAATCATCAACACTGATTCCTCCTGCTCTGTCTTACTTTTTGGTAGACCAGGTTCCTGCTGCCACGTATTGTACAGAGCTGTAATGACAAGCTACATTCATGAGTGATGACAGACCACCGCAAATAGATGCATGTATAGGAAACACTTCCATATATAGACTTTGACTTGCCCCAAAGAGTCACACTTTAGTTGAACTCTTGCGGAGATGGTTCCGTCTGGTTCAGTCTCCATCCAAATTTTTTTTTTTTTTCCACTATTAGTGTTTAGCCGTGCTAGATCTCATCTCTCTATGCATGAAAAACAACACTTCTCCGGGCCTCAGCTGCCAACTCCGAGCCGATTACGCTCGCTGCACACGGAAAAGCGGGAGCCACCCTCTTGAGTGCCACGGCATGTCCATTTTTTCCACCCCCAGCTGCAAATGGCCCCTGCGCTGGCTCGCACGCACCCACTTACCGTCCCCTTTGAAACGCTGCATGGTCATGTGTATGATTGGAAGGGCTAGGTGACAACATACCTGCTGACGGCATGCGGCACCTGGAAAAAAAAATAAATTACCTCACCGCAAAAATGTTATGAATATTTTAGTTATCCGTGTCTCGCCTCGGACATCTCCCATGATCACGGACTGAGAATAGTCCAGTTCTTTCTATCCAATCTTAGATGTTGAGTCTCTGTTTTCGCTTTTATGATGCCACTTTTCAGGCAGTCATACTGTGAAGCTATCAGACTTTCACAACTCTTTCGCACAGAGATCCTGATAAATTGCTGTATCAGAGACACAACAGTAGTCCGCAAAAAGCAGGGTATTGCAGTAACTGTAGTCTCTCAGATGGAACACCGGGCCTGTTTGACAGCAACGCCAGAGTAGTATTTTCAAATATCTGCTGGGTTCTATGTGAGATGCACAAATGTGAATACTCTGATGCAGAAGTTTTCCACCTGATCCGCTGGATCTTTGTAGAAGAGTCAGTCCTTTGGTTGAACAATCAGTGGACGATAGCTACTATAGGTACTTTCTACAACTCCGAACCATACCGTAGTACTTTCAACATCAACAAAGGGGTACTGAAAATCAGGGTATTCCAAGTTTTTGAGAGTACAAAACCAAACAAAAGGTGTACCCAGTCGTACTGCATGACCTTGTTTAGCAGAACATGTTGAGTTTGATGACCATAAAGACTTTACCAAACACATACGGATGATGGTGGGCATTGAAACAAAAAACAAGAAAGGGTAAGGAGCGAGACAAAGAGGGTAAGCGAGGGAGAAAGACAGAATAGAGAGAAGGAGGACAAGGCCCACCACACTCAGCTACAGGAAAGCAATTAATAATTTACATCATCTGTCACTGTGCGCTCCACTGGACCACTCAACAAACAGCGCCTGTAATTTAAGGCAAAACACACACACACACACACACATGCAGGCTCAGGGCGCACACACAGGAAATAAAAGCATGCGTGCCAAGAGACACCACAAGCTCGCATGCGACTCACCGGCGCAGCCTTGAGGCCCGGCACAGATCACACACTGCCCATTCGTCTCTTTTAAAGCCATGCCCGGGTCTAGCCCGGCTCAGCCCGCGTGCACTCCAGGAAGCTCTGGCTCCTGGCGGGGCCCCTGCCTTTTGTCTCGACGGCTGCCATGTTAAATTCATGCCGTGTGTGTGTCACTGCTAGCTAGCACCCGACAGTAAATATTTGATACATTTCCCATCCGTCTGAAGGAACTCCCCCAAGCATACGATTAGAGACGCCTGTTGGGGAGGTGGTAGCTGGCCATGATAAATTTAAAACGTTTATTTTGGTGAGTAAAAACCCGGTAAATGCCAGCTCTGAGGGTCCTAATTGAGCTGGTGCTTGCGGGGGACCCAAATGAATATTGGTGACTATTAGATGGTGACTATTTTCAGATTTATGTGATTTTTCTGTCATTGGCGTGTGCTTAACTTTATTGTTCTAAAGTATTATAAGAACACATTTCACGCCTATAGTAGTATAAAAAAAAAGTTACTCATGCATGCCGACGAATGGAAATAGATGCTGACACTGCACGCTGATAACATCATCCACTCTATGTGTTGTCACCATGTGACCTCACAGGCTGCACTCGTGTCCTAAATACTTCATGAAGGAGGCAAGCGGTTGTCATTCCGGCAGGAAAAACTTGTTGGAGTAGCGACCTTAAGGAAATTCAGGTTGATGTTTTTGCATCCATTCATTTTCTATACCGATTTTCCTCATTAGGGTCGCAGGGTTATGCTGTAGCCTATCCCAGCTGACTTTGGCTGACATGAAATAACAACGCATAGTCATCTTTCCATTCCTATTTTTCATCGTTTATACCACATTGCGCAACTCTTACACTGCTTAAGAAGGCATAATACTTACCACTTCCACACAGAATGGGAGAACCTGTTTTCACTCTATCATGTCAGACGTGCCGTGACTGACATGGCAGTGTTGAGATAATGTAATGTAATCATTACTTCCGCCTAGTCACCAGACTATTATATATTACTTGCATTTTAATATGTTTTGACTAATAATAAACAATAGTCGACCACAGAAGAGCGATGATTTATTAATTAACTTAAAACTGCAATACAGCGAGGGGGGGAGTGATAATTGAACGACGGTAAAAAGCCCGATGTGAGAGCCTTAAGCTAACTTTTGGGATGCATATTCCTGACATGCCAGCAAAACTCCTTGCATAATTAAAGGGTATAGTAATAGTAATTCGGAAATAACATACTAAATAATCGTTCATGGCTGTTGTTTGCATGTGCTATTTGTATAACCATGATTTTTCTAATTTATATTTCATTCCTGTCAGAATGAGAGCGGTGCAACATCGAGACAAGGTCAAAGCCAGACCGGGAACATTTCAATTTCACACTCCATCTGTCATAAAAAGTGTGTCTTCTCGTTTCATCTTGAACACCTGAGCCAAAACTTTGAACCACGAGAGGGGAAGAAAAAAAAAAAACACCACCTAGTGGAGTCACACGTGAAAGGCAACCTTGTAAAAGACAACGGTAACGGTCAAAGTTCATGTGTTAAAAGCCTCTTTTAACATTGTCCTCCTTCAAAACAAACGCACCTTGAGCTTGACGCACTTGACATGGATAAACTCTTTAGCTAACATGCTAACTATGTAAGAATCCCCCTCGCCCCCTAAGACCGACTGTGTGTCCCGCTGCTGTTTGGACTTCCAGGCCTCATCAATATTGTAAAGTGGTACTTAGTGGACAAAAGACGGCAAAGACCACAGGAGAGGACACCTGGGGAAGCAAGGAAGAAGGGGGGGGGGCAAAGATCAGATGAAGTAGCAGCCGTGTTGATAAATATGGACATTCGTGTTTAATAGGTCAAAGTATCTTTTATTTACTAATTAAACACATTCGAGGTAGCCTCGACGATGCAATATGCTAACATTTGCTAGCAACCTGAATGATGAATAAGAGAATGCTATAAAATGCTATTTCTATTGATGAATGTTATGAAAACATTCATTAATTTTCTACCGCTTTTTCCTCACGGGGGTCTCAGGGGGTGCTGGAGCCTATCCCAGCTGTCTTCGAGCGAGAGGCGGGGTACACCCTGGACTGGTCACCAGCCAATCACAGGGCACATATAGACAAACAACCATTCACACTCACATTCATACCTATGGACAATTTGGAGTCGCTAATTAACCTAGCATGTTTTTGGAATGTGGGAGGAAACCGGAGTACCCGGAGAAAACCTATGCATGCACGGGGAGAACATGCAAACTCCACACAGAGATGGCTGAGGGTGGAATTGAACCCTGGTCTCCTAGCTGTGAGGTCTGCGCGCTAACCACTCGACCGCCGTGCCGCCCAGTTAAGAAAACATATCTTACAAAATGTCCGGTAACTTACAGCATTTTTATGCTACATTTTTATATTTTCTTCGCATGATATTGCACCGCTTTATTGAGTGGAGACAGCCAAAGGCGTGAAAATAGGTGTTTACCCGCCTTGTGTGTCCACATCAACTCAGTTAACAAAATCAATAAGTGTGTGTGAGCCCGTCGTGAGGCGTGTGTGTGTGTGTGTGTGTGTGCAGGTGAGATAGTTGTTCCCTCTTCTTCACATCAATTATTAAGGTGTAAGGACACACCAAGGGCTCTCGGGGAGGTCAGAGGTTAGGAGACCACGACTCGAAAGGGCTTTCGGGGGGCTCTCCCTCAAGTCCCTCAATTCAAGCACACACACACACACACTGGTAGAGATTCAACCCAAAGAGTGTTTTTATCCACTCACACAAACCTCCAGGTCACCTTAATAAACACCTGGTTTTCACCAGGTAATCCAGTTTCCTCCCACATTCCAAAAACATGCATGTTGGGTTAATTGGCAACCCCCCGCAACCCTAATGAGGATAGTGTAGAAAATGCATGGATTGATGTTTGCTCCACTTGAAGATTACAGACAATTGCCACCAAAACTAGATCAGCAGTTCAACTCCCGACCTACTATATGTTTACCAACTTTGGAGACAAAGAGTGGTTCGCGCACAGGCCTTAGTTCGATTCCACTCTCGAGCATCTCTGTGTGGAGTTTGCATGTTGGCGCCGTGCATGTGGTGGTTTTCTCCGGTGACTCCAAATTGTCCATAGGTATGAATGTGAGTGTGAATGGTTGTTTGTCTATATGTGCCCTGTGATTGGCTGGCCACCAGTCCAGGGTGTACCCCGCCTCTTGCCCGAAGACAGCTGGGATAGGCTCCAGCACCCCCCGCAACCCTTGTGAGAATAAGCGGTAGAAAATGAATGAACGAATATTGAACCAATATAAGAGTCTGAAAAATTATTTGGTCACAAGTCACTTCATGTTATTACCATGACAGAAGTTTTCAAAATCTTGTTGACTTTCAGAAAAGACAAACGTTGGAGACCAGATATGCATGAATATTACGTCCTTGTATGTCAACAGAAATGAAATAGTATAATAAACTTCCTTGGAATGATAGACAATCCAATCGTAACTAATCTCCATCAATAAGTTGTTTGATGGGCCCATTATAAGCTAATGGAGAGGACTGAACACCACAGTCCATTGAGACCACCATGGTTATGAAGAACATAAATTCAAAATAAATAAAGTAATAAATAAATCTGCAGGTATGAGGTTTTTTTTTGTTTTTTTTTTGCAGTGTAAGCGGCTAAACTCGCTCAGAGCGGCCGGCCTCTCGTCTCCCTGAATGCCTGACTCTTCTGCAGCAGCGGTCCACACCTCGGAGGGGTTCTGATGACTTAGAACCTACCCGCCTTTCATTCCCAACCCCTTAACCTCTCATCTTTTTGAAACGCCTTGAGTTCTCTACGCAACTTTAGCTCACCTCCTCTTCAGTTTTTCAGAAGGCCCAAGATACCTTCTCACCCGTACCTTCACCATCATCATACCCTTACCTTCACCACAGTTGGCTACATTGAAGCGGGCTGGCTGATGCGTGTACCGTTAAAGGGGGCAGGGGAGGGTGGGCGGCCCAGCAGCGCCTGCCCGTGTCTGGGCCTGCCTCATGAAATATTGACGGGCGAGTGTCCCTTCCAGGAGCTGGCTCTCTCTGTCTTGCGAGGAGGTTTGGTGGTGGTGAGGGAAAGAGGGGGGGTATAAGCGGGGGTGCTGCATTAATTTTTCAGACTGCAATCTCCTGCTTGACAAACTCTCCCACGTGATTGGCTAAAAAGCTACTGACAGTGCCGAGCAAGCAGACATACGCACACCCTCCAATTTCATTCTTGTATTCTGCTTACACCTTCGAATCTCTTTACTCTTTCTCCTAAATTTGTCTCGGTGATGGGAACTCAGACGGGTGAAGATGCAAGGCGATGAGGTGCTGGTGGATGCGGGTGGCCGGGCGAGCAAGGGGTAATTAATTACGGCCAGTGATTTTCGGCCCCCGTGCTTCGTCGGCTTGAAGCCCACGGGGGCGCAGCCGGTGGGTCCCGCCGAATGAAGTGGCATCCATTTTTTATGAAGAGCAGGTTATCCTATTTAGTCAGATTAAAACAGGCAAGGAGGTGGTGGTGGTGGTGGTGGGTTGAGGTAGAAGGAAATAGGAAGGCGGACAAAAAAAAAATCATCATCCCATTTGGCCCTCTCCTCCTTCCCCCACTTTTACTTTCCTCTAAAGCTTTACTCAAAAACAACCCACCCCCTCCCTCCTTTTTCCCATCAGGGCCATCGAAGCGCCCGTCCGCCTCCCCATTAACCTGGTTATGCGTGCAGAGTGCTTCGCTGACCCCTTGCCAGGTGCGGCGTAACCTCCACTACTTCTTCGCCATTCCATTTCGTTCATCTATTTCCTGCACTACCGTGACTCATCTCTACCAATTTCCGACTTTTTCCCATCTGCACTCCTCTTTTCCTGTTTTCCCATTTTAAACTCCTCGCTGTTATTTCTGTCGGTGACTCTTAAAACCATTCCCGGATTTTATGGTTGGCTTTTTGTTGGTTTTCCAAGCCATTCTTTGGCACCCGAGTGAGGAATTTAGAAAACCGGTATCTGGAGGGGCATATGGAATAACTCCTTGGCCATGAGATTCCTGAAGGAACAGCGCATTCCTGAAGGTTCCAGGAAATATTGTATAGTCTAGCAATATTTTACTGCGGAAACTTGTGGTTCATTTCCTGTTGGTTTCTCAAGCAGTTTGTTGGCAATTTAATAAAATCCAACCGGTATAATGTATCTTTTTTAAAACTACACCCGTGCATCACGGTGCATGTTTATGATAAATGATATCCATTGGTGTTATGTAAAATAACACTTTCCAATCATGGCATGTTTGCATGTGATAATGGAAAACATTTTTCTTGGCTTCCATTGTGTGTTGATTTCATTTAAAGGTTCAATTCTCCGTTTGGCCATCTCTGTGTGGAGTTTGCACATGAGAAGCCTGATCAGTACAGATCTCTCCTTTGCGGAATATGTCCAACTGGACCAGAGAACTAAACCCTTAGGAGAACTAAACCCTACTGCCAAAGCAGAAAGGGTAAACGGTTAAAGACCTGCAAGCGGGATTACTCTCCTCTGAGCAGTGTCAGGGACACCAATCCCCATGTGAAGATACCGCCCTTAAAGCTTTTAAAAACCAAGATGAATTAAACATAGTTTTGGGCGCTCGATGCCTGAAACATTTACGTTGGCAAAGACCGCCGATTTGGAGGTTTACAAATCCTCCTGTTGGCTTTTTCTGAAAAGTGACATCAAGTTTAGATGAGTCATGAAAGATGATGACTTCATGTCGAGATGAACGTTCTTTCCAAATTTGTATTTGCTACTCCGCTTCAGAGGGTCAACCAAATGGCAGACCTCGGTCTGGATACGGACCCAGTGATGAATTAAAATGAACGGGAAATACAATAATAAACTATAATGTAAATTCTGCTACTTTTTAAAACTTGGAACCCTAACCTTAAACAGCATTGCGTCTCATCAACACATTCATTGGGGGCACTGTAATGGTGGAAGCCCCCCTCTGGCCTCTGGCTCTTCTGACCCCCCTCTAGTGGTCAGAGGCAGCATTGGTGCACCAGCCATCCATTTCCTATGCTGGTTGTCCTCCAATAATTGCATTGCATTACAGTAGTTATTTTCTACTTTAAACTCGTATTGGTACATTGGCACATACCTTTTTGGGGGTGTTAAGTTGCTGTGTGATGAGTGTAGTGTTGTTTATAAGATGAAATCACAAGTCAGACTGTTATATTGAGTAATGCCGTCCAACAATTTCCAATGAGTTGACGAGCTCGTTGAGAAAAACGAACATTTAAAAGTGAATAGACAGACCAATAAACATTATGTTCACTTCTCCAGAATCCAGTGCCAAATCGCTGTGTCTCATATGCGCTGAAAAGATTCACCCCCAAATATTTTACCATTGATTTACCATCAGAAGTCTATATTACTGGTGCTATATCATAATACATCAATACGTTAATGAGATATGCGACTTGATAAAAACTGACCGTACCAAAGTTTGGCGAACCCTGCAGTAAAACAATCTCGTTGTTGTCTTGGCAAGTGCAACATGAATGTCTTTTTGACATTCTTCTGCTCGTTTTTATTTGTATTTTGCTTGCACCTCCTCCGCCTGTGTCTTCTTCTGCTTCTTCTTCTTCTTCTACCTGTCTGCCATCATCACGCCGTGGGAGGCTTCTGCTAAATGATGCAGGAGGCGGTGGACAGAACTGTAACATGGCAAAGCCAATGGCACGTAAAAAGCAGCACGGCCTGCATGGAACATCCTCCTGGGGTTAGAGGTGGAGGATGGAAGTAGAAGAAGCAGAAGAAGACTGAGCAGACAAATGGAGATGCTTGAGGGAGCGTTTCAGCGCTCAAGGCAAAAGGTCGTGTAGCCGACGGAGGACGCAAAAGCTAACTTGCGGTTGTGAGTTCGGACCGCCGCTGGTGGAAGTGTGAGCTTTACGATGTTTTGGACTACATTATTAAACACTTATTGAACGGGACGTTTATTGTTTTCATGGCTATATTTACAGGGCTGTAATAGCTATTTTTAGGCTGTTATTAAGAATATTTTGCATACGGATCTCAAACCTTCTTCAAGGGCAGGATTCATAACCATGTTCAATTCCTTAAATTTATGTTTATAACTAGCTTACTATTATTTTCTTTAACCCTTTAAGCCAGGGGTCTCAAATTCAATTTACCTGGGGGCCACTGGATCTAGGGTCTGGGCAAGGCTGGGCTGCATCAGGTTTTCCAAAAAAAAAAAATGCATTTATTAAAAACTGAAAAATATACAAACTTTTTCAGTGCTTTGGTTCCGATTTTTTACAATAAAAGCTCTGATAAAACATTCCACTGTGCTGAAATATCTTAATTTTTATTTTTCTGCACAAATAAATAAACAAATCAAGAATAAAGAAAATCAATCAATCAGTAATAAATAAATATAATAATAATAAAACGGCAAATCATAAAAACTTAAGAAGCCACATATAGTTGGTGGGTAGACAAATTATTTATTTCAGATTGAAATTAACAAAGCATTATTAGAGCCCTGTAGACATGACAAAACACGACTATAGTCACATTTATACTCTTTTTATTTACAGCATATTGCGCAGCTACAGGGTCTTGAGACACATGCTAACTCGCAAACAAGAGAGCTAGCGACCTAAACAGTAGCCTTCAAGTTATTTCCTTTAAACTTAAATAGCCAAAAAATTACCACTTCCACACAGATAGGGAGGATAACTATTAACAGTTATTTAACCTTTAACATGAACATTAATCAAACATAATAATTTTTTCTGGATACATGATACCATACAGCATCCATATCAAACTTGCACGGGCCGCACTAACATTGAACTTTCATATCAAGGCGGGGGCCTAGTGTCCTGCGGGCCACATTTGGCCTGCGGGCCGCGTGTTTGAGACCCCTGCTTTAAGCAGCATAGAGTAATATTTAGTGAATTAAATAACTAGCTTGTCCTTTTTATTATTACTATTTTAGCTACTTATGCCTTCTTTGGTCTTCTTTCAGCTTGCTGTCGCAGCACAGCAGTCTTTCTATGCTCCTGTCATGTGATCTTGATTGTGTCCTCTTGAGAATGGGAGGATGTAGGCTGGAGCGAGAGAAAGAAGTGAAGAGAAAGGACAAATAGGAGGGCAAGACTCACAAAGAAAACAAACAAACAAACACTCGGGAGTGACCCAAAAATCGCAAGCAAAGCTGGTCTCATCGACACACACACACACACACACACACACACACACACACACACACACACACAGTTGGTCTCCCAGGGTAACAGAAATCATGGCTGTGTTAGTGCTCCAAGTTCAGCCATGCAGATGATGTAAGGAAGTAGCTGAGGAACACACATGCATGCACACACACACACACACACACACACACACACACTGGTTGTGTTTTTAAAGGACAAGGCCGGTGGGACAGTCAGTGAGCGAGAATCAATGAGGAGGCCGCCACTCCCTTAGCGTCTGAGACTGAGCGCTAACATGCACTCCTTTTTGTGTCTTGTCCTTGTGTGTGTGTGTGTGTGTGTGAAGTCATCACGCCACAATCAAAATGTTGTGCCGCAGAGCGTGGGGTGGATTCCCATTAAAAGGATCCAGAACACTGGGTATACCTGAACAATACGTGGATTTATGGTGACATTCATTCCAATTTTCTATATTAACAATTAATTCAACAATTCATTCTAGTGGTTAGCGCGCAGACCTCACAGCTAGGAAACCAGGGTTCAATTCCACCCTCGGGCATCTCTGTGTGGAGTTTGCATGTTCTCCCCGTGCATGCGTGGGTTTTCTCCGGGTACTCCGGTTTCCTCCCACATTCCAAAAACATAGGTATGAATGTGAGTGTGAATGGTTGTTAGACTATATGTGCCTATTTGGCTATTTGGCTGGCGACCAGTCCAGGGTGTACCCCGCCTCTCGCCCAAAGACAGCTGGGATAGGCTCCAGCACCCCCGCGACCCTCGTAAGGAAAAAGCGGTAGAAAATTAATGAATGAATGAATGAACAATTAGTTCAATTATTTTCATGCCTGTACGTGTCATTAAGCTGTAAATAGATTTTTTAAATTATAATTTAGCGCTGTATTGTACTGTACAGCAGGTTTTTGGATATACTGTCTATATATTAAGCGCCCATCTGGCTTGACTGTGCCTTCCGCACGTCCCTTAAGACGTGTCGTTTGAGTGCACATATGTATTGAAAAAGCAACAAAACACTCACCGACATACTTGAGTGGTCATTGCAGATAATGGCTGATATGCACCCTTTCTCCCCATTTACTCTCTCCCCGTCCATCCCGTTGGGCCCACAGACAGACTCCGCTTTTGGAAGAGCCACTCCACTTCCGATTTGTAGTACACAGATGTTGATGATTCAAGCTAGAACTCTCGTTTTGGCTCTGTGTTGTCCAAATTAGTCCATATGTGTGCTAAAATAATAATAATTATGATGATTAAAAGTATGATATTGATACTAATGAAGAGCACAAAAATAGTGATGTTATGTATTGAATTTTTAATTATTATGCAGTCTTTTAATTGTAATCATTTATTTGTTCGTTCATTTTCTACCGCTTATCCTCACGAGGGTCACGGGGGTGCTGGAGCAAGAGGCGGGGTACACCCTGGGCTGGTCGCCAGCCAATCACAGGGCTAATTGTAATCACAATTTTACCAATTTAATTAATTTAAACTTAATTTAAAAAATTTTAAGTTACGATCACATCGCTTTTGTCTAATGAAAACATTTTTTTTGGTTTCAAAATCAATGAATTAACAAATTATTGCTGTTATTACTAGCCCAAAATGTTTAATTATTCTTGGCCTAAATTGCTCATTTTCAAGCATAAAAAACACCAAATGTCAGTAATGTTGTCAGTAATTGATGAGACAATAGCTGCCACAGGATGTACGCTGTCAAAAAAAAGAAAACAAGGAACTCTCCGAATGCTAACATGTAACCTTAGTCTGGGATTATTAATATATTATTAATGTTTTAACTTTCCTATTTTATTATTGTATTTTATGAACAATGCCTTATATGACTGCATAATTGCTAGTATTGTCTTGTCACAGAGTTTTTTAATGTAGGATTTGTAAGGAGGGGCAAGAGGTCACATCAATCTTACTTGTAAATAAACACGTTAAGCTTAAGCGGTAGTATAAAAAAATAAAAAAGAACCCCATCAAAAATAGGTGGAATTTTTTTTTTTTTTTTTACTCTTCCACCACTCTGGATGAGATAACTCCATTAATGGAGCCGCCTTGCCTCGTTCACTTTCGCTCTTTTCCCTCAGCAAGACTCTTACAGGCCTCTTCCAACTGGTGAATTATGGATGGGGGGCCCCTTGTTTTTCTGCCTCCGCTCGACCCCCGTGTCCACTCTAGTGCACTTTTCTGTACATGTATGCTTCTTATTGCAACATGCCGTCAAAATCGATGATGATGAACTTTGGCAGGATGCCGTTGAAGATAAACTTTCTGGCTGATGAGTTGAAATGTATGGAACCCGAGGGTAATATTTTTACACAAAAGTGTAAAATATTGTCTGTCTAAGTAAGTACATGGTATTGGTATATAGATATTAGAGGTGTGGCTTATATTTCATTGTAATTTGGTTGGTTAGTTGTGTTAGGTCCACTAGGAACATCAGCTTTACAGATGCCACGGCTGCTTTGCAGACTGTGTGTGTGTTGAAGATACACATTTTTAAGATGGTGAGGGGGGCCAGGTCATTAAACTTGTGCCCCTACTAAATAACTTTACTCATTACTCATATACAGTATAAATAAACACACTATATACTGTCGTCCTTCATCATTTTGTGGGCTTAATCAAGTTAAAAACTATTAAGAAGAGCAATTTAGAACTATGAACATATTCCGTTTATGAATAAGGAACCCTACTTTGCGGAAATTCACTCATCATAGTCGGTTCTGGAATCAATTAACCGTGATAAACGAGGGATTGCTCCATGACTAGAAGATTCTTGGATTAAATTAAGAAGTGCGACAAGTCATTCATTCCGAAGGACCAACAACAGTGTTTCGTGCCGCAAAGCCTTAATGGAACTCCTGTGTCCCCCTTTTAACAAGAACTCGCCGCAGTTCTTAATGACAAGCCCACAACCGTAATTAGTCTCGTTAGAGAAGCTCCCAAAGTGTTTAGATTAGCTTAATTAGCGCGCACACCAGCCCCTCAAGTCCCTGTAGACGCCACCAGAAACGAACGATAATACTGCTAGTTTTAGAAAGTTAAATGCTGCTCTGTACGTATATTTCCAAAGGGATAGTTAAGGAATAATCAGCGTAGAATTTAGTCGACAGGGTTCAAATCAAAATGGACATTTGCGTAAAGTAGCAAACAATTAAAAAAAAAAAAAAAAAACGTCTTCCTCGATGAATAACAAAGTACTACTAAACTTACTATGAATCAGTTACCGTAAAATACAATGCTCTACATTTCTTTTTGTTTTCTTTAGGTAAGTCAACCTGGACAATATATATAATTAGTTCTATATGGTTGTAAATACTTGTATAAGTGCCATCAAATTGAGCTGACCTTTGAATATTCTAACCTACTTTTTTTTATCATAGACAGATTCTGGCGGGTTCTTCTGATTTCAGATTGAAATATCTCTACTATTTGACATTTTTTGCAGTACTTCCCAGCTCCAGCCAGGGGCTTCATTAGAGACATCTGGAGGCCGACCCCAGCAGCTCAGGGGCACATAGGCAGGGGAGGGGGAAGGGGGCCGATGGGGTGTTGCGGGGTATGGGGATCCGTACAGAACTCCAACGCCGCCCGTCTCTCGACTGGAGATGGGCCAGGCTCCCCTGGGTTCCCCTCGCGATCGACCTCCTGCTTCTCGAACGGGCCAGGGAAGAGAGAGGGGAAAAAAAAAAAAACCTCAACAGCGGTTCGCCTTTGAACAGTCTCTCGTCTTCCTCTGTGGACCTAATGAATGATTCATTTAACCCCTCCACCACCTCCAACACCACTACCACCCAACTCTGCAGTGTTTCACCCAACCTCCCAGCATCCCCTCCTTCTCTTTCTGATCTCCTATTTTCATTGCAAGTCGGACACACGTTATTTAAAATTACTTCTTTGAAATCAGCGCTCAAAAGAGGCCCCGGTGGCGGCTGTGCAGGATGGTCCAAGTCGGCAACAAAGGCAGGAACAAACGGCCATTTTGTGTCATGCGTCCAATTAATAGGCAGTGTTTGACAAACGATTGCCTTGTGAGGAACAACGCTAATGAAGGGTGGAAATGAGGTGGAAGAAGAAGAAAAAGGCCGCGGCCTCGGCAGATAAAATCAATTATTATCTTGGAAAAGTCGTTGAATTTAATGGAATAATTGGCGGGGACACGAAAGAGCTAATTGCCTTGACGAAACCAAATATCTCACATGAAACGAGCCGTAAATGAATGGAGATGGCGCACTTGAAAGGCTTCTCCGGAATCTTGGGACGCCTTTTTAAAGACGGGGTTTTCATATTCTTGGACTGGCGCTCCCTGGGCTCTGACTTGCAGGCTGACTGTGAAAGAAAGAGGTTTGATTGGAGAGGAGGTCGTTCTTAACTCTGAGAAAATAGAGCGCCTCCGACAAGAAGAAGAAGAAGAAGGGGGGTGGGGGGGGGACATTGACTGGTCCGGGCTTGGCTTTGAAAAAAACAAACACAAACACCCACCCCTCCCCGCCTTCTTCCCCTTCTCAGTGTGAGATCAGCTTTATGAATATTTCACACAATTATGAAACAAAAAACAGAAAGTAAAGAACATAAGGGAGTAAGGAGGAAAACATTATGAGCACCGAAAAAAAGCCTTTCAAATTTTTGTTAATCTTGAACATACAGTATAGTGTGTATGGATACTATGCTAAAGTTGTTGTGAAATATTCAATAATACAAATAAATGCAAACACTTGAAGACTATATATCAGACTGAACTTCCTCACCAGGATTTTCTCTTATACCTCATGGCGTGAACTGGACTGGAGTTGACTGGACTTGGAAGTCCTACACAGTCCATTGCAAGAGTCTGTTCAATTTTCGATTTGTTCACATGTCATATTAGTGTATCTGCTTGAGAATACAGTCATGGTCAGAAATATTGTCATGCAGAGAATCACAATGTTTTTGACTTTGGCGTTATACATTAGGTTGATTTGGTTGAATTCCATACAGAACATGGCCAAAAACATTGGCATCTTTGGCATGGCAATGTTTCTGGCCTTGACTGTGCGTTCCTTTTTTAGAATTCCCATATTGTTTTATTAAGAACCATTCCCAGTGTAGTGGTACCCTCAATATCCCAGTCCTGCAACTGACTTGTCGTCAGTCTTTTTGTCCTAAGTCAACCGGGATAGACTCTACCCAAGCAACTTTTTCTAGTGTTTTCCTGTCTTGACCCATTTTTGTTCAAAATCTGGACACTTTTGGGACCCCATTTTCTTCTGAATCAGTCCTCATCCGAGTGAATTTCCAGTTGTCTGACAGTTGAACCACTCGAACACAGAGGATCAAGTGTGTATTGAAGATAAAACCCCTCTTTTTGGGAGTGTTTGTTGTCCAACTGTCCAGTGAAATTACAAATAAACTGGACTGTGTAATAAACCCTAAGATAAGATAAGCTAAGATATGCCTTTATTGGTCCCTCAATGGGGAAATTTGCATTGCACAGCAGCAAGAGTACAGAATCAGTTTAGCAGTACAAAATACACAATATAGAAAAATAAACAATATAAACAACCCAAGTATTAACAAAATCAACAGTTTTTCCCAGAGTTCTATACAATACAGTATGTAGATAATATGAAACGAGATGAGATATATGACCAGTCTATACACTGAGATCTTGGTAGCGAGTTAATATGAGGCATTATGGAAATACAGTAAACCTCGGATATATTGGATTCAATTGTTCCCACTGGTTTTGTCCGATATAAGCGAAATCCGTTATATGCGTATACCGGAAAATGTCCGTTTTACGCATATATCGGATTTATATCAGGTATATGCGTAAATCGGATTTTATCCGTTATAAAAAGGCACTTCCTTGACTATGTTTCCAATGTACCTGGACTGGGCAATGAAAAGAGACGTAAGGTAATGAGAATTTAACTTTATTGGACTCTGAGCATAACAAATTGTTAATTAAGCTAGGCCCTGGCAACGCTGCAAATGACGTCGTATAGCGGCCTGTCACGATTCGGCGAATCGGAGCGCCACGATGCGGCCATCCGATATATGCGAGGGAAATTTAATGGAAATGCATTGGAACGGGACTGGAGATTTTGTCCGAAATAGGCGAAATCCGTTATAAAAAATGCGATATATGCAATGAATTTTTATTGGAAATGCATTACAGAAAAATCGGTTCTTTTTTATCTGTCCGTTGTGAGCGAATTTCCGATATATCCGAGTCCGATATACAGGTTTACTGTACTTCACATAGAACTTAGTATATTGCATTTAGAGCCCTTAATATTGCACATGGAGGTTGATCAGATATTGCACAGCGAGCACTAAGCAGTGTGACTAAGTAAACCAAACAGACATTTATTTTTGTCTCAGTCCAGGCCTGTTAAAATTGCCACGTCAGAAAACGATTTTGCTTTAGTGATTCTTACACATCAGAAAGTTACCTCATTAACATATTGGCAAGTATATTGTTTCAGGACTTCTGGAGAATTTGCAAGTAATTTACCTGGAAAGCTTGAAACATGAAGAACATAAATTAGGTTTTTCCATAATGGCTTCAGAGTGATGCTTTTTATTCCTCTACAAAGGAAGCTTCTTGTTCTATGTTTGCATGCAGCCGTTTTGGCAGGAGAGTGCCTCCAGAGACACAAAATGTCTCCTTCCTCTGAAGACGGCATGCGAGTCCAAGTGGCACCACTTCACAAGTCAAGACTCCTACTTCATTACAATGCCAGGACAGCCATCATGTCTTCATCCCTGCCCCCCCACCCCCATCCTATTTACTTTTGAAGAACAAACTGTAGTTCTTCTGCTTTCCCAGCAGTACTAGTCCTTATAGGTCCCCTATTATGCACAAGTGACTTTTTAATGATGTTCTCGCAGTATATGTGTCACTAGAGCTTGTTTATGAGCACCAAACGTGAGAAAAAATCTATTATTTCCCTCGCTAATTTGCTACAATTTTGAAAGATAAAGTTTCTTCAGAGGTTCTGGGTTTTCGTGGTGTCTTTAAGGAATAACCTCATTCATCGTGGACATGATGCCGCATCTGACCCTTTGCGAGATGACGTTTCTTGGCGCCACATACTATGAAGCATGGGCAAACATAGCTCCTTAGCATGAAAGCTACACATACAAAACAGTATGTTGCCAGTTGGGCTTACTAAGAACACGTTTAAACTGTCTAAATTCCAGCATCAAGGCTCGAGTTTGGACAACACTTCCAGTCCAAATGCCAGCGGGGGGTACATTAAAAATGATATTAAAGCAAGAGAAGTCTCTATTGGTTGACATTCCCCTTGATTGATGTGTGTTTTCCGCCTTTTGATCAGCCATTATCCACGATAAATAATTGAAGGTACTAAAAAGTTAATAAAGACTCCTTCGGTTTGGACTTTGTCTGAACTTCTGGGATTTGACAGGCGTGAAGGACGGACTTACCGCTGCCGGAGTAGACTGTAAATATGTCAAAAATGGACGGAAGTGGGGAGCGGTAGAAGGATGGGAAGCATTGAAAGAGGAGGAGGAGAGGTGTGGCACAACAGGCCGAGGGGATCCCGCCTCCCTAATTGGTACTTAAACACCCACGCCGAGCCGAACTGTTGCTATCATAAGAAATTGATGAATTAACTGAGTGAGAGTCTGTAGGACGGCAAAGAGAGAGAGAGAGAGGGTTCTGAATCTTTTAAGAGGATAACTTACTTGGGCAAAACAGCTGTTTATGCATTATTTGTGCGGCGAGCCATTTACCACCGTTTAGGATGAAAACCTCCATTTCCGGGGGGCTGCAGGAGTTGCCCGCGGGGGACGCCGAAGAGCACAGAATTTTTTTTTTGGGAGGGACCCGGCAGCCTGTCCGTCACTGATAAGAAAGGATGAAAAATTTATCGTCCTGGTAGTTTCGTTTTAAAGACTCAGATATCTGGCCTGTCAGTCTGCGAGCGGTCGTTTAAGTGACAAACAAGCGAGCTGGGATTCGGGTGAGAGGAGGAGGAGGAGGTGGTCTGACCCGGGTGAGACGTTCAGACCACTTTACTCTTATTTTCAAGGTTAGATTATCCATCTAAATGTTGTTGTTTTGGACAGCAACACAACAAACAACTACAATAATACTCATAATGTTAATTCCCTTAGACAAAAATTTGGTGACTTATTTCTACGGCGGTAGAGTGGTTAGCGTGCAGACCTCACAGCTAGGAGACCAGGGTTCAATCCCACCCTCGGCCATCTCTGTGTGGAGTTTGCATGTTCTCCCCGTGCATGCATGGGTTTTCTCCGGGTACTCCGGTTTCCTCCCACATTCCCAAAAAAACATGCTAGGTTAATTGGCGACTCCAAATTGTCCATCTATATGTGCCCTGTGATTGGCTGGCGATGCTGGACTGGTTCAGGGTGTACCCCGCCTCTCGCCCGAAGACAGCTGGGATAGGCTCCAGCACCCCCGCGACCCTTGTGAGGAAAAAGCGGTAGAAAATGAATGAATGAATGAATTTCTACAGTGATGATTGTCCTGTCAAAGATGGTTAACCCCAATAGGAGCGTTACTCTAAGTGATGCGCAAAGACTGGCCCATGAACATAGCTGGTCTATTCAACAACAGCTAAGGATGCTCTATATAAAAGGAGTGTACTCCTGCTTGTTCTGCCTTGACAGAGGCCTGCATCCGACTGAATGCCATCTTCTGTGTGTCACATTTTTGATCCAGCGTATTACATATAGTGTTTCTCATCATTCTCACATTTATGAATGAAATTAGCATTAGCATTATCATAATCACCCCCCCTGTCAAACATGAAGTGTGTGTGTGTGTGTGTGTGTGCGCGTGTGCGCGTACACTTCCCTGGCTGTCACCTGTCCTCTCCTCTGCTGTCATTCCTTCCTTGTTGCCGCAGCGACTGCCTCCGGCAGCAGACACGTCGGATGACGATGTCAAGTCGCGGCTGACGCTGATCGATCCTGATGGCGACTTTTGTCACCACTTTGCTCACCTAAAGTGGCGCCATGTCACCACAGGTACACCTGGGAACCGCTACTGAAGCTGGTCCTGAAGGTTGTTTCAGGCCAGGTCGGTAGCAAACTAGTTATGTAACTAGCAGTCAACGGATTTATACATTGATTGAGTTAGGTTGGTACGTGTAATGACCACATTACACAACGTTAAAATGCGAAAGCTTACCATTCAGAGACGTCTTGAAGTTCTTGAGAAACTTCAGACTATCCAGTCTCTTCGGTTGCCAACACATATGGCAGACTTTTAAAAAAAATTTAGCCGTTCATTATCAACTCCACAAAGTTGGGTTCTCAGCTAGCGGCACAACACCGTCAATCCTCTTAAGTACTTGGGAGTGTGACCGAAAAATTTGCCTAATAGGTCCCCTTTAAGACCACAGTTGGACTCAACAACAAAATAACGTGCACCATATTGTACGGTAACCGGAAAATGCAAACCAGGCAAAATTGTGGCGTAAATTAAGAAAACACAATAACCGAGGTTCCACTGTGTAATTTATTAGAAAATGTAACTAAAAAAAAAATACTAAAAATACCTCTCTCAAATTAATAATGTAAATAACAAAGACATTATGTCAAAAAAATTAAAATATTTATATTTTCAATTGAAAACCATAGCATTGTCATTGCTTTCGAAAAAGTTTCCCAGGAAAACAAGATTTTTGGTCCCCTAAACTAGCTCAAACTGGCACTCCGTATGATGCAGTTTTATAGATAGCCAGACAGATAGAGGAGACACGATTAGCTGATATATTCTGCTGCGATTTTGAACGAGGGGGGGGGCTAAAATGGTAATGTGTTTTAAATGTCAGAGGAAAAGGTACGCTTCTCATCAACCTTTGGTCACCTGTCCGCTTTGAATATTCTTATTGGCATCATGTATTAGTAATGAGACTTGAAAAGTAAGTAAAATTTAACCTTCGCCGTACCCGAGGAAACTATGAATATTAACGAGGCCCATTAAGTGCTACCTGATCTGAAAGAATTTTAACCCCCCCACCCCCCCCCCCCACCCCCCCACCACCACCACGCCTGCTCCCCCTTCTCCTGGCTGCTTTGCTCATTCTGTAGCAGCCTCTCTCCGTCTCCGTTTGCCAAATCGTGCCCATTTTCTTTCAATTTTTCCCAGTCAGGTTTACCTCTTGGACTGTAGGGGGCACTGTTTTGCCATTGGCACAATGCTTAGATTACAAAAAGATGCTGTTTTATATCCTATACTGTAGGGGGTGCTGGTTGCCATTCGCACAGTACTTTTACCAATAATTTCCTTCCTGTTCTTTGGAAGGCACCATTTTCATTGAAATCGGGGTTTCGGGAGACCTTTCATGAAGGTTGCTGACATCAACTGCTAGAAATTCTGAGCCATGCCATCAGTTAAACTCTGTTTAAACTTTATTTACATACTCATTATAATCCTGTGCACTTTTACTCCTAGATGGCTAGCAAGCTAGCTTTCTCCGACGACTGTTTTGGTCTAGGTTAGTAACAAGGGAACTTGCTTGAAACATATATACCTAGGTAGGTAGGAACATAAGTTAATAAGCCGGTATCTAGAAAGACTGGTACTTTTAGTCGGTAGTTAGCTAGACAACTGGTTAGCAACAGCCCATAATTTTAAGCAGTATCTTTTTTTATAACAAATATTGGCTGCGCACAGTGGTGCGCCACATTCCGCCGAGATGGCCGGGAGGTGCCCACATTTTCAGCAGGGCCGAGTGACAATTTTGTGGAAAAAAAAAATCGCCAGCTCCGACCTGGTCTATTCTTGGCGCAGGTGAAGTGCACCCTGTGCAGTGGTAAATCTGAATAAAACCTCACAGGCAAGGTTTTTTCAGAGTGTAAGGCAGATTTCAGTGGAATAAACAATCACAGAAAGCGCTATTTAATGTCACCGTCCAGTCCTGCGCATTTAAAGGCAATGAGAGGCGTTCATTTGATTGGTTAAGATTACACTCGGCTGTGTTAAACCCTCTCACGCCTTCTCTCCTTCCTCTTTACCACTTGCCACTCACATACAGTATAATGTTAGCTAAAACTGTGCCCAATTTGCTGTGTTATTTCAATGAAGAATGGAACTAGGACAAAAATAATTTTAGTGCGTAAAGCTCTGTTTACATATTGTTTACATATTCATAGAATTGTGGCTTCTTAAATATGGGTTAATTTGGAGGAGCGAGGTTAATGAATGTAGCTAGACACTGTTCCCTGAATAAGAGTTGCACTTTTTAAACGAGCTACGCCATAAAACGCTTTCGACATGGCTCTGCCGTATGTCAACCGCTTCTCATCTGTGACATCACGATGAAGGGGAGGGGGCTGTTTACCAATGCAGAGATCAGGCTAAAGTGGGACGTGTCTGTGTGCAGTTTTGGGTGAAGGAAGGAAGGAGGGAGGGAGGGAGGGAGGGAGGGAGGGATGAAGGCTTGATCAAGGCGCCATCAACACATACTCCCCATGACTTCTCCCATGAGAGCACTGTCTTTCCAGGAGGGGGGGTTGGCTTTCTTTTTTGGAAGGGGTTGAGATGTGCACTGGTGGACAACAAAGACCAAAAAAAAAATGTTTGCTTCCATCTCCCTTCCTCTTAGTGTCACTTTAGATCTGCTTGTTACATCTGAAAAACTGTCAGACTCCATGCAACAAATATATATCCTCCCTGTGGGGGGCTCGTCTCACTCGCTTTTCTCCCGGAGATAAACCCACTAGGCAGCAGTTTCGCCACAGTTGGGTTTTACATGTGTATCTTTAGATAAAAATTGTAAAAGCTGCCAAAATACTTGATCCATATTGTACCTTTTTTTATGGACTCTTCCCTCCACTGGGGTACCGACCACAGGTTGGGGGTCTAGACATACCTCAGTTCATCAGTCGGTTGATAAAGAATAGTCAATTATTTTAGTGATCCCAAGTGTGAACCCCTCCCAAATCCTCTGAGAGTTATAAAATATTCGCATCCGCACAAAATCTGATACACAAGCCCATCATTATTAAACATTCAAAGATGGTCAAAGAACCAATTGTGGTTTTAAGCCGCCATTTTTCTCGGATTTGAGCCACTTCCATATTGGATACTGGATAAAAGCCTACTCCACTAGAGATCAGTGACTCTTATAAGCTTAGTTTTATTGATCCTGAAGGGATTTGGGAGCTGAACTGGTATCATTAGTAGTGGATATAGTCTTAATCCTCCTCGACCTGCAGGGTCAGATTCCCTCTCCTGCTCTGCCTCCGGGCTTGGTTGGCTCCCTGGAAAAGATGCAGAGCTGATTCTTGTCTATATCGTCTATGCCGATTACTTCTTGTCGTCAAGTAGTTGTCAGGCTGTATGTCTTTGGTTCTTGGTTCTTTGGTTCTTGGTGCTAGTCTTTTCAACCAATTCGGGCCCCATAGGAGCTCTTAGCTACAGCCCATCATTGTGCAAAAACCCAAGGTAGTCCAACTCTAGACCTTTTGCTTACTGCTCTACCTGACTAGGAACCGAACCGAATATGCAAAAACCCAAGGTAGTCAACTCTAGACCTTTTGCTTACTGCGCTACCTGACTGGGAACCGAACCGGATATGCAAAAACCCAAGGTAGTCCAACTCTAGACCTTTTGCTTACTGCTCTACCTGACTAGGAACTGAACCGAATATGCAAAAACCCAAGGTAGTCAACTCTAGACCTTTTGCTTACTGCTCTACCTGACTGGGAACCGAACCAGATATGCAAAAACCGAAGGTAGTCCAACTCTAGACCTTTTGCTTACTGCTCTACCTGACTGGGAACCGAACCGGATATGCAAAAACCCAAGGTAGTTCAACTCTAGACCTTTTGCTTACTGCTCGACCTGACTGGGAATCGAACCAGATATGCAAAAACCCAAGGTAGTCCAACTCTAGACCTTTTGCTTACTTCTCTACCTGACTGGGAACCGAACCGAATATGCAAAATTCCAAGGTAGTCCAACTCTAGACCTTCAGCTTACTGCTCGACCTGACTGGGAACCGAACCGGATATGCAAAAACCCAAGGTAGTCCAGCTCTAGACCTTTTGCTTACTGCTCTACTTACTGGGAACCGAACCGAATGGTATACGTAAGCTTGAAGACCTGTTATCCAGGTACAGTTGAGCTGCATCATGACTGCGCTGTCAGTCATCTGCTCTACTATAGCTGGGAGTGATCGATACACGTTAGAGGTTGGGAGGTTGGCTCACAATGATAGCACAAGCCCGTTTGAGGCTGGCACCTTCCGGAGGGCCGATCAATAACCGTGCCTTCCCTCTTTCGTTTTCAAAGCTTTTTCTCACAGACGTTAGGTGAACTTGGAGAAGAGCTCGACTTTTTTTCTCCCATGACCACCCTCGAGTCGAAAATAAGGGGGTAAAAAAATAATGTGACAAGGGTGTAGCAGAAAGTCACCTGATAGGACTGACCTGAATGGAGAGGCATTCAATTATGAAATATTAGTTTTCATCCATTTTTCTATACCACTTGTCCACATTCGGGCTACTAGAGCCTATCCCAGCGGACTTTGGGAAAGAGGCGGGGTAACCTGGAGGTGAACGTGATTTCGATCAGCTTCTTGGAGACGAGATGAAGTAATGTAGATTTGTAAGGTTAAACCCTTTCCATTAACAAACAGGGAAAACAAAGCCTTGATTACTCAAACATGGCTGCAATTGTGTTGTATCTCCTGGGATTGATTCGTCGACATCAAAGACAGTCTTTTAATTAATGTGCGATACGCAGTAAAACAGTCTCACCTTGCTATTGTAAACTTTACATGTCACCCCACGGCTCTTTGAACGTTATATATTTGTGCGGATGGATATCTCTTCCTTTTTCCCCTCCCTGCTCGAGGTTGCCGCTAATTTGACGCACGGGTGAAGGAAGCCGCTTGGCTTTAATACAAATCATGTTTCAATCGTTACTTGAAGACCTTAAAGCCCCGCCACGGTCTCTCTGGAGGGCTCGCCGTAATGAGGCCTGCTGGGATTTCAATCATTTTTTTTTTTAAATAAGGAGAAAAGAGACCAAAAGACAGAATAAGGGGGAAATCAACTAGCCCACAAAGCGGCGCCCCCTCCCCAATCCGAGCTTCTTTGTATTTAAAACATATGATCATTTGTTTGGAGGGGTAATAATGACAAAACATATAAAGACTCCGCTATATTATTCTTATATTTTTGTGTACCTCACATTGATTAACCCCCCCCCCCATCAAATTTCTAAAGCTTTTTCCCCTTCTTGCTGCAAAATTAATACATCTTTCTCATTAGGGATTTCACAATAATCTTTATTATTGTGCTTTTTCTCCCCCGTTTGTCTCAAATGTTTTTCTTTTTTAATGAAAGCAAAAAAATAGTCGACTTGGAGTAGTCCGTACTTCACGGCTGTCCAAACTTTTTCCATCCAGGGCAGCATAGGGAAAAATCAAATAATGCTGATGTTTTTATATGTATTTCTATTTTTTATTTTATGCAATAGTATATTATTTTATTAATTATTACAAGTAGTATCAACAATTCTTACTGTTATTGTAGTGCTTAATTGTATTTCTCCAACATGTTTAATTTCATTTCATTTTTTTCAATGAAAACCATAGGTGAAAAAAGTTAATTATATATTGGAATTATATAATACTAATTTGTGGATTTGGTGGATTTTTTTGAAATGAAAATGTTTGAAAATAATAATAAATTATATAATAATAATAATAATAATAATAATAATAATAATAAACTAAAAATAAAAAATATGTTGTTTTTTGTTCTTTTATTCATCCATCAATTTTCTATGCCACTTATCATCACTAGGGTTGTGGGGGTATGCTGGAGCCTATCCCAGCTGACTTCGGGTGAGAGGCGCGTTGTTTTATCATTTAATTTAAATACAACTTATAGAAAATTATATTTCAACTGTACATTAATTTGCATAAAAATAATATTTAATATTCAGAATTTTCATTCATTTTCTACCGCTTTTTCCTCACTAGGGTCGCGGGGGGTGCTGGAGCCTCTCCCAGCTGTCTTCGGGCGAGAGGCGGGGTACACCCTGGACTGGTCGCCAGCCAATCACAGGGCACATATAGACAAACAACCATTCACACTCACATTCATACCTATGGACAATTTGGAGTCGCTAATTAACCTAGCATGTTTTTGGAATGTGGGAGGAAACCGGAGTACCCGTAGAGAACATGCAAACTCCACACAGAGATGGCTGAGGGTGGAATTGAACCCTGGTCTCCTAGCTGTGAGGTCTGCGCACTAACCACTCGACCGCCGTGCCGCCCTCAGAATTTTCAGATTTAAAAAAAATAAAAATTAGGTCAATATAAAATGTAGAATAGCCAATATGGTATACACTGAATTAAATAATTCTGAGACCTAACCAGAGCATCTTAACTTTCAAATGCGCGTGGTTGCTTTCCACTTTTTGTTATTGCGACCATGACACCCGATTCATAACTACCAACCTAATTCTCTCTCGCCTTTCCAGTCTGATGTTAGCAGAGTTAGCGAACTCCATGGAAAGCTACGCTGCTAAGCAGTTTCTAGCCTGAAAGAAGGCTTGCGGCTGTGATGTAACACTTGGGTCATTTCACAAGCTTTTATTTATCGGAGAAACACACATATGTGGAATATGATACGAGAATCAAAGGTGAACAACTTCACCAAAGCCTTGTGATATTAATTGTATGAATTGTAATGGTCATATCGTACTGCGCAGCATGTGCCTTTCCTATGTTGTTGTTTGTTCCATTTCCTGTTCTGTGGTTATCATCACCATTTTTCCCCCCTTCATCAATAGCTTTTGTATTCATGCTACTTTTGTATCTTGGTTATGTTGCCAGCGTGTGACGGTAATACCAGATAAAAGAGAATCTCCTTTCTGACTCAAGGTGTCTGGGATGTTTCAGCACAAAGTCAACATTTTGATCTGTGGATGCTTTTATTTGAAGGCCAGCGAGCAAACACCAAAATCAAACACAAATCTGAATATCAAGCTAGTAGCGCTTTGAAGGCTCCTGGCAGAGCTGCGCCAGGGAGCCCCCCGGAATGTGGTAGTGCTTTCGACTGCATTGAAGCGCCCCCGGAGTGAGACGCCTCCAAACATCAGAAAAGGGAGGGTTCCCTGCCGGACGGCTGGCTGTTGCGGGTCCGCTCCTTGTTTTGTTTTTTATGACACTTCCTTTGAACTTTTATTTGTATTTTCAAATTGCATGGCAGGTTACATCAAATATGCCTGCGGGCCTGATGTGGTCCATCGGCTGCAGGTTGCCCCGCCCGCTTTATTTTATTCAGCGATTTCATCATTGTAACAGTCGAAAATGTGCACATAGAAAATTACCAAGAATAAACACACATACTCGGATTCAATATTGTACTCCATAGTCTCCACTTTGCTGTCCTCAGTCTCCTCTTGCAGCCGCCTTCATCTCTTGGATATATTTAGACTTAGCTGCAGAGCCCTTATTCTCCTCTTGGATATGTTTAGTCTGAACTGCAGCACCCTAAGTCTCCCCTGGGATATATTTAGGTTTAACTGCAGTGCCCTTAGTCTCTTCTTGGATATATTTAACTTCTTTTATATACTGTATCTTTAATCTTAGCTGTAGCACCCTTTGTCTCCTCTTGGGTCTGTTTAGGCTTAGTTGCACTGGCCATAGTCTCCTCTTTGATATGTTTAATCTAATTTTAGTGCCCTTAGTCTCCTCTTGGATATATTTAGGCTTTGTCTTCTTTTAACTTTTTTTATATACTGTATGTTTCATCTTAGCTGCAGCACCCTTAGTCTCCTCTTGGGTCTGTTTAGGCTTAGTTGCACTGGCCATAGTCTCCTCTTTGATATTCATTCATTCATTCATTTTCTACCGCTTTTCCTCACAAGGGTCGCGGGGGTGCTGGAGCCTATCCCAGCTGTCTTCGGGCGTAAGGCGGGGTACACCCTAGACTGGTCGCCAGCCAATCACAGGGCACATATAGACAAACAACCATTCACACTCACATTCATACCTATGGACAATTTGGAGTCGCCAATTAACCTAGCATGTTTTTGGAATGTGGGAGGAAACCGGAGCACCCTGAGAAAACCCACGCATGCACGGGGAGAACATGCAAACTCCACACAGAGATGGCTGAGGGTGGAATTGAACCCTGGTCTCCTAGCTGTGAGGTCTGCGCGCTCCACTCGACCACCATGCCGCCCTCTTTGATATGTTTAATCTAATTTTAGTGCCCTTAGTCTCCTCCTGGATATATTTAGGCTTTGTCTTCTTTTAACTTCTTTTATATGCTGTATGTTTAATCTTAGCTGCAGCACCCTTAGTCTCCTCTTGGGTCTGTTTAGGCTTAGTTGCACTGGCCATAGTCTCCTCTTTGATATGTTTAATCTAATTTTAGTGCCCTTAGTCTCCTCTTGGATATATTTAGGCTTTGTCTTCTTTTAACTTTTTTTATATGCTTTATGTTTCATCTTAGCTGCAATTAATCTTAGCTGCAGCACCCTTAGTCTCCTCTTGGATATGTTAAGACTGAACTGCAGCACCCTAAGTCTCCCCTGGGATATATGTAGGTTTAACTGCTGTGCCCTTAGACTCCTCTTGGATATATTTAGGCATTGTCTTCTTTTAACTTCTTTTATATACTGTATGTTTAATCTTAGCTGCAATTAATCTTAGCTGCAGCACCCTTAGTCTCCTCTTGGGTCTGTGTAGGCTTAGTTGCACTGGCCATAGTCTCATCTTTGATATGTTTAATCTAATTTTAGTGCCCTTAGTCTCCTCTTGGATATATTTAGGCTTTGTCTTCTTTTAACTTCTTTTATATACTGTATGTTTCATCTTGGCTGCAATTAATCTTAGCTGCAGCACCCTTCATCTCCTCTTGGGTCTGTTTAGGTTTAGCTGCACTGGCCATAGTCCCCTATGTTTAATCTCATTTTAGCACCCATAGTCTCCTTCTGGATATGTTTAAGATCAGTTGTAGAATCCTTCGTCTCTGCTTGGATATGTTATATCTCAGCGCCCTTAGTCTTCTCTTAAACTGTATATGTGTTGTCGTAGCTGCAGCATCCTTAGTCTCCTCTTGGATATGTTTAGTCTCAGTTGCAGCGCTGTAAAAATGTCTCATCTACAGCACTCTTAGTGTCGGTCGCGGCCTCCGATAAAATGTGTCTCATCTAGATTACCCATAGTGTCCTCTTGGAAAAAATGAGTCTCCTTTATTGGTCGTTTCAGCTGAGGGACCCTCAGTCTCCCCTTGGATCAAATTTGTGTATGTTGTATGTAAATGTCATTTCTGACTGATACACAAACAAAGGGGCGATGAAGGCTCCTTGGTGGATTTATTAACCGCCAGTGAGCGAGTCAGTGAAGGTATCACAAACTTGAGGGATCCTCCATTGCAGATGTCAGACATTGATGAGTGACAGCTAACCTCCCTCAGCATTCTTTATTGATCAGCCTCTGAGTCTGCTGCTCCCACCGCCCATACGTGTGTGTGTGCGTGTGTGAATGTGTGTACATGTGTGTGTGTGTTAGAGAGAAAGAGAGGCAGACAGTTTTCACTTGGGGTTCGAAGGTTATTAATACAGTTTCCAGTGACCCTTGCATGAACTGCATGTAGCAGGACTGAATATTATATTAATCTTTATTTTGCACATATATTCATACCAACAACCATAATAATAAACATAATGTGCAATAATAGTTTGAATCACAAAATAAAATGCATTTGCATACAGGTTTTGCTTTACCTTCACAGTCCATATATTCACCTCCTTTTCACAGAATGACTTTGGGAAAATCAACCGTATTTCTAATGACAAATACAGTATCACACATTGCTAATTACAGTCTAATGACTAATCGTTGCATTAAAGCATACAACCTGTAGGGGGCGAGCACGTGTGATTGTCTGAAGCGTCTCTTTTCACAGCTGCAACAGTGCTCTAATACTGACATCTTGTGTCTAAACATAGTACTGCAGCTCAAACATAATACTGTATTAGTAGTAGTGGTAGTGCTATTCTTTTAGTTAATATAGTTAGTCACTATAGTTAATATAATTCGATTCTTACTACAGTGTTGTTGCACACTAATGCAACTACAATCACAATTATACACTTAATATAAATCAATATATAATTAAAAAATATAAATATATAAATTTTAAAAATAGATAAATATAAATAAATATACAGGATATTATATATTTACATATATACCACATGCAAATGTACACACATTTACACACATAATTTCATATTTTGTACCGCACTTCCGTTAAAGCTCCATAAAGGGGGTTTTCTAGCTGTCCAGCAGAGGGCGCAACAACCCCATTTAGAATCAACACTAGCTGCCAGAACTTTTTATTTACATTTATAAATACTGTGAATAAAACACAATACTTGTCAAGAACACTTACACAAACAAGTCAATTATTAAAAAATGGCTGATTGATCGATCTTGTATTGTTGTCATCAATGAAATGAATGAAACAGCCAGAATGTGGTAGTTTTTAACCCCAAACAAAAACAATGATAGTAATATTGGACTTAAACAAGTGGATCCTAAATGAAGATGCAGGATATTGTGTACACAAACCCATCAAATTGTAATATTGACATGATTCTGTTACTGTCTGTAATGTCATGATTAAGCTAATACACAATCAGTGATGACCAGTGGAAGAACAGAATAGAAGTATGCTGCACTGGGACACTTCCACCCTCCCCCCGGAGGCTGTCTGCAGTGATTATTGCCCAGAGTTCTTAGAGTGGACGCCATCAGGGAACAGGGCTTCCATCCGGCCATTTCCGTCCTGGACTGTGGGAAAGTGGGAACCTGGGTTGAAGCCACAAGGCTCTCAGTAACATTTAACAAGTGTCATCCTGCTTCCTGGACCCAACCACTAAATATAAAACACCCCTCACTGCCCCCACTTACACTCTGCCTAGGGCCGTGGATTTCCTGCCCCCTTTCCCAAAATACAGACACAAAACGCCCACTTTTGTTGTACACTCTTTGTAATAAAAAGTAAATAAAAGTACACAAATTTAAAAATATATCGTTAAAATGTACTGAATAGAGAGACATGTGTTCATATCTCACATAAGGATTGTTAATGAAATGGAAAAATCCAAACATTGCAGTTTTCTTTTAAATATTCATGTATGTTTTAAAACTAAAAACATATAAGAACACCACTGGCATATTTTACCGGTAGTAGTTTAAAAGAACAGATTATTATTTTTCACAATTATGAATTAAGCTGCATAAATATTGTTGTAAATTTAATAAAATAACCACAGTGGTGCTCCCATGCTCAGTGTTAGCATGCTAACATTCACATGTTAGCATTGCTAGCATGGTAGGTGTCAGCATACTGTAGTTTTTTTTTGCTATTTTCAGGTGTAGACACTTATATATGAACACTATCATGCTAGATGTTAACATGCTAACATTAGCAAATTAGCATTATTAGCACACTAACATTAGTACAGTAGCATTTTTACCCAT
Organism: Doryrhamphus excisus; assembly: GCF_030265055.1. Taxonomy (NCBI): domain Eukaryota; kingdom Metazoa; phylum Chordata; class Actinopteri; order Syngnathiformes; family Syngnathidae; genus Doryrhamphus; species Doryrhamphus excisus. The sequence continues at coordinate 11,517,111 of NC_080476.1, forward strand.
TTTCATTGGTAGGCACTATTAAGCGTGGTGTCAGCATGCTAACAATAGCATTTTAGTATGCTAACATTGGGCACTTATTAAGATATGCCTTTATTCGTCCCTCAGTGGGGAAATTTGTATAAATATATATATATATATATATATATATATATATATATATATATATATATATACAGTATATATATATGTAACACTCAGCACTATTATGCTAACATTTGCATGTTTACATCGTTAGCATTCTATAAATCATTCAAACCCGACTATAGTGTGGTTTCATGGTCTAGTTTTTTGCTGTTTTCAGGTGTAGACACTTATATATGAACACTTAGCACTATCATGCTAGATGTTAACATGCTAACATTAGCAAATTAGCATTATTAGCACGCTAACATTAGTACAGTAGCATTTTTACCCATTTTCATTAATAGGCACTATTAAGCTTGGTGTTAGCATGCTAACAATAGCATTTTAACATGCTAACAATAGCATTTTAGCATGCTAACATTGGGCACTTATTAAGATATGCCTTTATTCGTCCCTCAGTGGGGACATTTGTATATATATATATATATATATATATAAACACTCAGCACTATTATGCTAACATTTGCATGTTTACATCGTTAGCATTCTATAAATCATTCAAACCCGACTATAGTATGGTTTCATGGTCAAGGAATCTAAATATGAAGCTAAAATAAATAATTAGTAGGACTAATATTTATGGTGAAAATCACAAAATGAGGGGAACTATTGCGCTTGGTGGAGGTGCGTGTGTCTACACATGGAAATTTTTCCAATATGCTTTTTAATTTTGCCATTTCTGCAGAAAATACATGTGCAAAATTCACTCATTCGTTTTAGGTCTTCATTCAATGATTTGGAAGGCTGCTAGGCCGTATAAAATATCCTGAGAAATAATTTTTTGTTTCCTCATTTCTACAGACTACATGACGAAATGTGTAAAATTACTATTATGAACCTTCTGTAAGCTCATTTAAGGCCACTCTTTAGACTGTTTGCTTTTAAATCCTTAGTCTTGCTTCCATTCTTTCTTATTATACATGACTATTCATGAAAAAATGTGCAAAATACTTTTGATTTTGCCATTTGGAGCCTTTGATAGCTCACAGGCCGCTATACTATCATTATTAATATAATAAAGTGAACCTCCAAAGCTGGATGGATGAAGATGCAGCACTTAACCCCATGACTGAGCATGCAGCCCAGTGCCATCAGCAGCACACTGAGCCATTACAGCTCAGGAAATATGCTGAATTATTCAATCACTTCCTTTCTGCATCCTCTACAGGATGCACACTGAACATCACTGAGTGTGTGTGTGTGTGTGTGTGTATTGATGCACGTGATGGGTCACATTTGTGTAGTGATAAAAACTCAAAAGTATTGACCTACATTTTTCTTTGTCAAAATAAAAGCTTATGGAGATAGGTCATGGAACCATATACGGTAAAAGTTATATTATAATTATGGATGTCCCGTATTGGCTTTTTTCGACTAGTATTGTAGGAGTAAGCCAAGCTTATTTAATCCTATGACGGCTTTGACTTTGTGGAATAAATATATTCTATTGTTCCATTTCTATATTCTATCTTGTGCAAACAACACCAAGTCAGAGTCTCTTATGAGCTTTTAAAGAGGGTGGGAACATGTTGGAAGCAGATGTGTGTGTGTGTGTTTTTTTTTTTTTTATCTGTGTCCTTGAACGCAGCAGATGCATGCTTGAACACATGCCAACAATTCCATACGCAAAAAAAACATCGAGTCTAAATTTGTTAAATATGTGAGAAAAACAATATGTGACGAATGTTTGGGAGTTGGGAGAGGATGCGTTTAAATTCCAGAGGAAGGTTGTCGTTGTCATGTCAGCAGCAGCAGGAACAGGAAGCGAGTTGAAGCTTCTCGCCTGACCTGTGTGACCCCTGGAGATAACATTCCCATTCCCTCCCCCCAACCGCACACCCTCTCCTCACCCTACCATCCTCCTCCCTGTGAATTTCGTGTGCTTTCTCTTACATGTATTTTACTGTATTTGAACATAGATTTTTACAGTGATGGTCACTTTGCTTGATTTTATGGATTTGACTCACTCACGTGATGTAGTTCACTTGAGTCAGTGATTCAAATCAGTACAATCACTGAGGTGTGTTAGTGAGTCCACTGACTTGGGCGAGTGAAGCAATTTAGGTTCATTTGAGTTAGTGAATCAATTCAGCAGAATCAACGAGTCTCCGGTGATCCAAGTGATCCCAAGTCAATTCAGTGAATCGATTCAAATGGATCATCCGAGTCTGCATCTGCTGACTCGAGTCTGCCGATCAATTCAGTAGAATCATCTGAATCTGTGCAGTTTCTCCCGATTAGAGTCGATGAACCAAATCAAACGAATTATCTGAGTCGGTTGTGTTTATAGTGAATCCGCTGACTCGAGTCAGTGACCAGTTCAACTGAATCATCTAAATCTACTGTTATTCTGGTGAGAGCGATAACTCGAGTTCATGAACCTACTCAAATGAATCATCTGAGTCCGAGGTGTCACTGCTGAGTCCACTAACTCGAGTCAATGAATCAATTCAAATGTTTAATACACTGATTCGAGTCTGTCAACCTATTGAAATGAATTATCTGAGTCAGTCGATTAATTCAGTAGAATCATCTGAATCTGTGCGGTTTCTACCGATTAGAGTCGATGAACCAAATCAAATAAATGATCTGAGTCGGTTGTGTTTATGGTGAATCCGCTGACTCGAGTCAGTGAACCAGTTCAACTGAATCATCTAAATCTACTGTTATTCTGGTGAGTGCGATAACTTGCGTTCATGAACCTACTCAAATGAATCATCTGAGTCCGAGGTGTCGCTGCTGAGTCCACTGACTCGAGTTAATGAATCAATTCAAATGTTTAATACACTGATTCGAGTCTGTGAACCAATTGAAATGAATTATCTGAGTCAGTCGATCAATTCAGTAGAATCATCTGAATCTGTGCGGTTTCTACCTATCAAATGAATTATCTGAGTCAATTATGTTTATAGTGAATCAGCTGACTCGAGTTAGTGAACCAGTTCAACTGAATCATCTAAATCTACTGTTAATTCTGGTGAGTGCGAGTCTGGTGAACCTACTCAAATGAATCAGTCCGAGGTGTCACTGCTGAGTCCACTGACTCGAGTCAATGAATCAATTCAAATGGATCAGCTGTGGGTTTGTTGAGTCAGCTGACTCACTCAATTCAGTAAAATCATCTCAGTCTGTGGTGTTTAATACACTGATTCGAGTCTGTGAACATAATTGAGATTAATTATCCAAGTCAGCTGACTTGAGTCACTGAACCAGTTCAAATGAATCATCTAAATAAATCCGGTGAGTCTGATAACTTGAGTCGGCATACCCATATAAATGAATCATCTCAGTTTGAGGTGTCCTTGCTGAGTTCACTGAATCGAATCAGTGAACCCATTCAAATGAATCATCTGATTCTACTATGGTTTTGGTGCGTTTGTGTTCGTCTGAGTGCAAAGTTTGGGATCATTAGCATGGACGATTTATTAACACTTAAATCCAACATGGATAATAGCACTCTTAGCAATTGTTAATAGGCAGTGTTGTCTCCTTATATGGCAAGAGCCCCAGGTTGAGAGGGGGGGGCATCATCACTCACAGTCTGATACACCCCACCAGTCCCCACCCCCCCTGGGATGCTCATGTGTAGCCAACCGTGACCCTTGCCCCCTCTTTCATTTAGACCACTCCGTGTTGACAGCAACAAAAAACGCCTTCCTCGGGATCATCTGAGTAAACATTCTCTGAAACCTTCATGAGTGATTGACAGATGTATAGCTGTTTGACGGACAGCTGGCTTTGTGCCAGGAGAGAACGGGGGCGCGGCATGTTCGGAGCAGTAGTGTGGGACTCCCAGCATGCAAGAGGACATGGCCCGTGTGGATACAACAGAGTCAAAAATGCACAAGGTGGAAAGAGGAGAAAGGCGGGCGGGGGGTTAGGTTCCAGAGAGGAGGCCCCCCCCCCCCGAACCTCTTGACGCCCACTGCTTTGACAGCGAGGTCAGAGGTTGTGGTTGGAAGTGGCATCATTCATCAGTCTGTCTCTTGACTTGGACAGCAGGAAGAATGTCTTCATCCGTAATTCATCACTGAGTAGACATGACACATGCGGAACTCCGCTATGTCATTTTGATAACTTTACTATCAATGGGGGGGGGGGGTGTCACAAGATCTCGTACCACAAGATCTTGCGAGATTAAAACGTGGTAAAATGTCTTGTTCCGAAAAAAAAAAAACATGATCGTGGATGAGTGTGAATTGGTCTCAGCACCTTGGTGCATTTGTGCCATAGAACAATGGCATGAGCGGAGTGAGCCTTTTTTGTCTGTCATACAGTCTTTTTGCCCAGGTGGGTGGAGGCGGGGGCCGGTAAAATACACACAGGGGGCAGAAGACTCCAGAAATTATATTATTCATTCATTCATTCATTCATTCATTCATTTTCTACCGCTTTTCCTCACGAGGGTCGCAGGGGTGCTGGAGCCTATCCCAGCTGTCTTCGGGCGAGAGGCGGGGTACACCCTGGACTGGTCGCCAGCCAATCAGAGGGCACATATAGACAAACAACCATTCACACTCACATTCATACTTATAGACAATTCGGAATGTTTTTTCCGGAGTTCCCGGAGAAAAGCATATTTTAGCATATGCTTTTTTAATATTTTTTATTGTACAGTAAATTTTTATATCATCTCATTCTCATAGACCAAATCTTGTGCATCGTCTTGTGACACCCCTACAGCATTTGTGTTTTATTTTATTTGCATTTTTGTTTAATTTTTGTAGTCATATGGTAAAAAAAAATAAAATAAAAAGTAAAAATATTAACCAAAAATGATTTAAAATATAATAATTAAATGTAAATATCTTTAAGGACGGTAAAAATAAAATAAATGTTTAAAAATAAAAATTAATAAGGATAAAACTATTTTAATTATTTTACAAATTTTTCTAATTTTTCTAATTTTGATGACCATCAAATATGCAGCTTTATTCTAACAATATTACATTATTTTGTAACTTTATTGCGTTTTTTCTTCTTCTATGTAGTCAGAAAGCTCATCAACATCCAACTTACTGTACACACACACTCATCTTTTGGGACTTTATTTTTTTAGTATTATTTAGTAAAAAAAAATGTGCAGCTTTATTCTAACAATATTACATTATTTTGTAACTTTATTGCGTTTTTTTTCTTCTTCTATGTAGTCAGAAAGCTCATCAACATCCAACCTACTGTACACACAGACTCATCTTTTGGAACATTAGCATAACCCTTAATGCATTTTTATGACCTGAATATCATCCATTATTGTGATCATCCAAAGAAGAAACACATGGTCTGCTTTTCAAAGCTCCTTTTATTGGATCTTCAGCCTGGAGGGTGGCAGCGGCCACACCAGCAGTAAGAAAAACAACAACCCAAAATGTAAAAATAATACAAACCACACTCTTATCTTAAAGTCATTATTAATCTCATACCATTCAGTGCCATCTATCTCGGTGGTGATTGACCTGTAAATAAATATCCAAACAAAATGACACAACCTCTGCAATGAAACAGGAAAGAAAATGTGCGTATTGTTCATGTATAATAATATATTTACTTTTAGATAGACTTCTATATAATATTTATTCCATATACTCTCCTTAAATTTCCTCTACAACATACAAGAGGTGCCAATTTTTTAATTATTTTTTTTTTTTGTACCAAAAGCGATGCTCGGTTGCAGAGACACAGGAGGAAAAGCTAAGCAGAAGGAAGGAAATCTCAAAACAAAATTATGGAATAATTACAGTTTGCCAGAACTTGAAAAGTTTGCAACTGAAAAAGTCTTAAAAAAAAAAAAAAAACACACGTCTTTCAGTCTTTCAGTCTTTCAGTCTTTCAGTCTTTCAATCTTCACATGCAGGCTACATTTTCTCTTCCTGTATGACAAAACAACAGCACAAATGTACCTGAATCCACATCATTAAGATCTTTTTAAGCATGATGCTTGAAAATGGACTAATGCATATTTTTTAGAAAGAATGCATGAATCAGCTGCAGATGTGTTCTTGTTTGTTTGCAACTTGGAAAAGAAAACGATTGAGTATGTTGAGAATAACGGGGCCACAGTGTTCTCACTAGAATTTAGTCAATTTGTTCCAAACATCCAGTGAATTTAGTCGAAAAATGGCACTAAAACTTACTTTACTTTGACTTTTGCAAAGAAGAAGAAGCTGCACAGAAAAGAAACAGGCTACTAATAGCATTAACGCAAAAATTATGTGAAAATATAACCTAATTGTGAGGAAAGTCAAAATATTATCAGGGCAAAAATATCTTAAATCCACTAAAAGTCTAAATATGACAAGAAAAACAATTCAAGTCTAATGTAAATATAATGTAAAATATATATAATTTGATTTTTATGCTGAAAAACAACTTAATTTTATAAGAATAAAGTCATAACATTACAAGCATTCATGTATATTGACATTACAACAAGAAAGAATTGACTAAATTTGGCTTAAACTTGTTAAAATGATTTTTTTATTCCAATAATATTGCAACTTTTTTCAACAAAATATCACAACTACTGTATATTTTTGTAACACTTGATTCTCGCAACTTTCTCGATAATATTATGACTTTTGGTAACACTACGACATGGATCTTTTTTTTATCATAATGTATAGACGCTATTCCCTTAACTTTATGAAATTTTTTTTGCGTAATATTACATCTTGATTCATGTAATATCAAAATTTTGTTGACTGTTACAACCTAATTATCCAAATATAAATAATACTTTTTATAATACTATTTTTCAAATTTTTTATGTAATCACAGTGGCCCTGCTACTCGTTTGTATTTGTAATTTTTAATATTGAACTTTGCATTACATTTGAATTGCATATGTTTTGTTAATTAATGGTGGTCTGCAACACTAAACAATGAATATGGATCCAAAAAAATGAATTGAATGAACATTAGTGATCCCGCAAACTTTATTTTTCTCACTTTTAACGTTAAATCCTCACAGCGATTGTCGAGTCCATCGCTAGCGGTTCTACTGACATTGACGTTCCCCTAAAAGCTCCTGCATTGATCACCAAGAGGACTGAAATAAGTGCACGTTCTAACACTGTTGTCGTTATAATGAAGCCCAATAAAAATACTTTTAACGCTGCGGTTAGCTCATATTTACATATAAAAATATAGCAAAGGAACATTGAACGCATCGGGTGATTTTCATGCATCCAAAAAAACACACATTCACTTAAAAACATGCACACACACACACATACATGCACTCATCTGATGCCCTCATGTCCGGCGAAGAAATCCGAGCCTGGTCCCTTTTCTTCCATCATCCCTCCTTCTTCCTCTCTCTGTGTCCGCCCAAAACACCGCAACTCCTTCCTCCTCCGGCCCCCGTTCTCGTCTGGCCCATTAAGAGCTATCATGAAGCTAATTGCCTGTTTGATCAACTCTCAATGGACCCGGGAAACTGAGGCTTTTAGACTCTCCCGGTCTAAGAGTCAAAAGGGATGGGAGACTTTTTTTTGTGAGAAGGAATAACACACCTTGAAATGCTCTAAATTATTAGACCTGTGAATGAATGGGGTAAAGATATGGGAGCTACGGGTGGACCGGGCGGCGGCGGCGGTGGTCTTACGAGGGTGGTTGGCGACAGTCTGATGTTTCCAGAGGAAACCTGATCAGACTATCGCTAAGATGTAGCAGCAAATAAGATCATAGGAGGTTCCTTCGTCTTTGTGCTGGCTTCCACGCACATACGCATACACACACAAAAAAAAAAAACACACACACACACACACCATGGACGGATGCTCCCCTACTCTGTAATTGGATAACCCACCGTTCAACATAGAACAGTTTAACGATACTGCACAAAAGTCTTAGAATTAGAACACCACTACAGAGCACAAACACACAAAAAAAACGGAACTTTGTAGAACGGTGGTGGCGCATGATCCGAGGAATAAAGGTGCAACTTGACATCCCCATGGCAACCATGGAATCGTCCACTCAATGGCACACCCATTTGATTGTCGTTCCCCAATGAACCCGGGAAGTAGCCCTCTAGCTAATGAACACAAAGTCCATGATTCACAAGTCATGGCGGCCTACGACTTTCTACCTCATAGTGCTTTTTTTTTTCCTTTACAAATGAGCTTAATGGCATTGAGATTTTAGTTGACAGTACGTGGTCCCTTTTTTGGTGTGACGTGTGCTGCGAATATCCATCGTTTTTTTTTTTTCGCTCGTAACCTGTAGTTGGAAGTTTCTATACGTCCTCTTAAGTCTGCTGCAATTCAGTCCACCGTTGTTGTGTATCGATCGCAAAGAGTCGGTAGGAGGTTCGTTAATAAATAAATACATTAGACATCCGCATTAGACAGAAGATGAAAAGACCGAGTTGAGTCAGATTCTTCTTCAGGTTGAGCTTGTAGTTTCCCAAGGCGAACAGGCACAGTAAAGCTTTGGTCCCTCCTGAGATGGAGTCATACGAGATCGGTTAAGCACTAGTTGGTTGGCTTCTTGTTGTTGCTACGGGGATTTTAATTATCCGAACGTCCCCGCTATCCCGACCCGGGCGTGTCATAGCGACTTCTCCACAGCCTTTCCGCTGCTAATGGAGGGATGACCCGGGTTGGGATTGGAAACGGCGGAGATCTTGCGGCACACGGTGTTGGTGTTGCTGCATCTGCAACCGGGACGCGTGGCCCGGTCGTGGGCACACCGGCACAGGGCGAGGCACAGCCTGGCAGGGGGGTAGCAGCAGAGGCAGGGCAGGCACAGCGCTAACAGACCCATGGTGCCCCAACGGGCGAAGGCGTGGGCCGGGGCGCAAGAGCACGGGCGGTCGGCGCAGTTGTCTTCATCGTCCTGGGCCGAGCAGTGGTAGAAGAGGCCCTTGACGCAGCAAAGGCAGGTTCCGTACTCCACGGCGCTCTCGGCTGAGCAAAGGCAGCGTTGTTCGCAGGCCCAGCAGGAGGGGAGACGGCGCGGTGCGCAGCAATCTTTGCACTTGCAGCGAGCGCACCGCTCGCAGATGAACTGGTGCCGGCCCAGCTCGTCGTCTGACAGGATTTTACTCAGAGAAGTATCGGACTTGAGTTCTCTTTTCGGTTGAGAGCGAACGACTGAGGCCAATCCGGAGTGCGATGACGTCAACCCCACCAGCAACCTCTGGTCTGAGCCGGCGCTGGTCCGAGACATGGAGGAGCTTATAGTACTGGAACGGCTTAAGTGGGACATGTGAGCATGCTGCTGCTGACTTTGGCTGCGGGGCATGGCGGAATGGCGGGGAGGTTGGGAGTGCTGGGAGTATATTCCGTGCGGGTGATGCTCATCGTGGGTGTAGAAAATTCCAGATTGGGACGCCAGTTCCAGTGCCACAGGCCGTTCCACGTAGTCATTGTGGGCCCGGATGGCACGGATTTGGTCGAGCGACAGCACCGGGACCTGCTGGAGGTCCATCCTGTCTATCTCCATCCTAAAGGAGTGAGCCGGGTCCATGTCACACTGAGGCTGTGTGGCAACGATGTTGCTCACGGTACATCAGTCAGACCTGCAAAAACACAAGCAGAAAAATGCTCATGCAAATGCTGCATTGCAGTACTAAAAAAAAACTACGGAAAAACTGTTCCATTCCGGTCCTGGAGAGTCCTGTAAAGTGGTATTCCGGGCGTCATTTGCATTCATTCATTCATTCATTTTCGCGAGGGTTGCTGGAGCCTATCCCAGCTGTCTTCGGGCAAGAGGCAAGGTACACCCTGGACTGGTGGCCAGCCAATCACAGGGCACATATAGACAAACAACCATTTACACTCACATTCATACCTATGGACAATTTGGAGTTGCTAATTAACCTAGCATGTTTTTGGAATGTGGCAGGAAACAGGAGTACCCAGAGAAAACCCACGCATGCACGGGGAGAACATGCAAACTCCACACAGAGATGGCCGAGGGTGGAATTGAACTCGGGTCTCCTAGCTGTGAGGCCTGTGCGCTAACCACTCGACCACCGCGCAGCCTCCGTCAAAACTCAAATTATTCATTAATTTATTTTCTACCGCTTATCCTCACGAGGGTTGCGGGGGGTGCTGGAGCCTATCCTGAGAGGTGGGGTACACCCTGGACTGGTGGCCAGCCAATCACAGGGCACATATAGACAAACAACCATTCACACTCACATTCATACCTATGGACAATTTGGAGTCAATATTTGCGTTCCGTATCTACAATAAAAAGGTAATGTCTGAATGACTTATTGTTTCTTGTTTGTCGTGTCGTGGAGCATATTGTTGTTTTGGGAAGTGATGCTCCGTGTGCCTGCTGGGAAGTTAGTAATCCTCTGGCAACAGCAAATGGTGTGTGTATTTGTGTGTATTTGTGTGTGCGTGTATATATGTGTGTGTGTGCGCCAGGCTAGACCCTCCCTTCTCGTATTACAAGACGAGCCAACGGGTCACAAAAGCGTTAATGTGCGCAAGGGAGGGCTTCGACGGGGCCTGACTCCCCAAACTGTCGTTCCCATGGATACAACTCCCATCAGCAGAGACGGGGGGGGGGGGGGGGGGGTGACGGCTTTATCAGTAACTTCCTGTCTGAAAGTTACGTGAAGAAAAATAACCCTCCAGTGTATAAAAGTGAGTTGGATTTGAAGGGAAACAAGGAGAAAAAGCTGAACAGAGCGCTAGTGTTGGCAATGTGGTAACCTGAGGAAGGACCTTTGTGCTGGGGGAGTATCAGTGTGATGGGACGGGTGGACACACACACACACACACACACACACAGTACTATTGAGCTTCGTTTTTATACAGAAACACAATTTTCACTAGCCATATTTGCACAAACCCAATCCAAAAGCTCTATTAAAATTATACGATATTTAAAACATTTTGTAAACTCGCTCACTCAAGGTCGAAATCGGCTCCATCCATGCTAAAGCCCCCCACCCCTCTTGACTTCCGCTGAGTCTGGACGGTCGATCAGGTTTTTAATGGACGACGCATCTCTCCATTCCTCCTCCTCTCGATGACATCATTCAAGCATCCAAGCTATTTTAAAAGCCGCTGCAGTGACCCCCCCACAAGTCGGAGTTGCCCTTTCTGTTTTACGCACTTCCTCTCATTTTTGACCCCCCCTCCAGCCTGTCCCAAAAGACCTCCAGACAGGAATAAACAGCACTTTAGAAAGTCCCTCTCAAATTCATTACAAATGTTATGGAATGCTGCTTATGTTTAAGGACACTTTCTTGTAAAGAAGACAAAACTGTATATAAAGATTTGGTACTGCTTGGGGGGGGGGGGGGGGGTTAACTTTTTAATGTGTATTAGTTATGTTTATTGCCAGGTAGTTTGGATAATACTGTCATTCCTGTAGGTGGCACTGATATCAGCAATCTATTGCTATCGATAACAAATTTGTATATAGATTCTCTCATAGAAAGGTAATAGTTTTTATGCCCTGATAAAGTTCAGTGAAACGTTGTTAGGATAAATAATCCTTCATTGTAAGGTAACATGACCTCACCCCTCATTAATTAGAATACAGGCGGTTCTACAGGTTACAAACCAGTAACATTCCTAGTCTGTGATGTAAGTCGATTTGTACCGTAAGTCGGAATTCATACCGAAATTAAGTTCCTCACATCATACACAGATGTCAGGTCTTTCTACATGTTGGTAAACCATAATGGTAATGGTTTAATTTCATTTGAACATGCATCAGATTACATTTGAATGCATCACATAATCAGTTCACAGTTCCACATGTCCAAAAGGAGTAGGAAGAAGCAAAGCTTATTAAATCCTACCCCTCCATCTGGTACTTTTACAATCAGTAACTGTTACATTTGTTCACTTCCTGCTTTCCTAATATAGTTTGTTTTTTTTTTGTTTTTTTGTTATTTGTTTTTATTTATTTATATTTGTTATTTTATTATTTTTTTAATTTTTAATTTAATTTTTAATTTTGTCACATACTCAAGCAAACATCAACTGCTTGTATTGTTTCTTGAATTAGCTCATCGTTGTGCATTGTTTGAGGTCCTTACTCAATCCATTCCATAGTTTGATTCCACATACTGAAATGCTATGGCTTTTTAACGTAGTCCTAGCATATAAGTGTTTCAAATGTAGTTCTTCCCTGAGATCATATTTCTCCTCTCTTGTAGAGAAGTATTGGATGACATTTTTAGCTAATTGGTTATTTTTAGCCCTGTGCATTATTTTAGCTGTTTGAAAATTAACTATATCAGCAAATTTGTGATTTTAGAAATAAGGAGTTAGTATGTTCTCTGTAGGCGGCATTATGAATTATCCTTACTGGCCTTTTTTTGCAGTACATTTAGTGAGTGAAGATTGCTTTTATAGTTATTACCCCATATTACCATATTACCTTGATAACAAGGCCGGTCACACGCTTATAGAATGATTATTGCACATATATACATGTATATATCCGGCACTAAGACCCAGAGGCTTTCCTCCCTTTCCGTGTCCTCCGGGGAGCGCAGCAGCAGGATTGGATGACAATAAACTTGATGAGATACCGGATGTGCTGAATCTGACCCTGACGGAAAGACTGAAATAGACACTGCAGGCCAGGGATGGTAGGGGGGGATGGGTCACAGGAAGGGGTCAGCGAATGACCGAGGGATCATGACGCTATTAATGATTTTTTTTTTTTTTACATAGAAATATGCAGTGTAGACGCTTGGAGAGGACGTTGTTGCTGCAGAACAATGTCACACCGGAAGTGAATATGGAGTCCGTTCACATATTTGGGAGTGTCTATGGGAATGATGTCCCTGTGTGAGGTCACTGTTAGTTCATCCCAAAGGTCTCTTCATCACAAAACCCATCCAAGCATGTCTTTATGTTCTTTGCTTTGTGCACTGGGAACAGAAAAGGGCTTTTCCCAAACTGTTCCCACAAGGATAGAAGCATGGAATTGTACATTTGCGCAGTGAGCCTCCTCTCCCCAGAGAATACAATACAGTTGGGTCGTCCCCGACTACCCGAAAACTGATGTTCTTGTGCATATTTTGTGCAAACCAAGTCCCTGTAAATGCATTGGAAGTGCGTCCAGATACTTTTGTGCAACAATCTGACGTACTAAGTTGTTTTCTAGTGCAAATCTTACATTTCCGTAGCGCTGTGGTTGCACAGTGCATTAGCCAGAAGCATTAGCGGCGTAAAAAAAAAAGAAAAAAAAAACACTTCCCTGTCCATTCATCCCCACCCTCCATCATCCATTCATCCATCCCATCATCCCGCCTCCTCCTCCCCCTCTTCCGCCCCACAGCTACTGTCCTCGCTACTGTCTCTCGGCTCCATCATGGCCGCCCATGGCTGGTTAAACCCTGCCACTCCTCTCCTCTCATGCCCATCACTCCATCATCATCATCATCATCATGCACTCATCCATCGGCCCACCCATCGGGTATCGACGTTCTGCATCCGACCTTGAGGACAATCAATTTCAACCCCTGCGTGTCCCCATCACATTTACACACACACACACATTTACTGGAGATACTTCCCTTATGGGGACCCCATGCTGTTAAAGGAAGCCATGTTAACAAACATTTCTTCTTAATATCAACATCAAGGATGCATATTTACGTCAAGTATATATTAAAGTCATATAAAACTGTGATTTCCTGTCCCAAAAAATTAAAAAAAATGCCAAAACAGAAAACTGAAATTTACAATGTTTCTTCCTTATTAGGACCTGAGCAACAACCTTCTCAGAATTCCTTTGTTTATTATTATTATTATTATTATTATTATTATTATTATTATTGACGGCTTTAACATAATGGAATGTACATATTTTAGGGGTGCAACTCCCCCACTCAGTAGTATCTCCTGTAAAGGTATCAAACATAAGCATCTGACTCCGGTGTGTTTGATTAAAAAATCAACTTTAAAAAAAAGCTACGCGCTAAAAACTTACAGGTCGTCGGCCATTTTGGTTGTGTGGTGAGGATTTGGGTCATTTTCAGGGATTGTACTTAAAACTCCTCCTTGGGAATACGCCCAAACGAGAACCAAAATTGCGTTTTGAGTTTTCAATCATAGTTTGTTTGTTTTTTTACTAAAATATACATATTTTAGGGCTCTGTAGCGGCCTTTGGAAAGTTATAAAAATATATTAGACACAAAATATGGCACCTAGTATATCACGACGCAACAAATGCATAAAAATCCAAAAAGTACATGTATTGTAAAACCCACAGTGAGGATGTTCCAGGCAATTTTTAGGGGTCGTACTGGAATAAACTCCAGCTATGGAATCCACGCGATCGCTTCCACAACTGAACTCTTGTGTACTACATGGCCGAAAACTTTTTACATCAATGTATTGGTTTAACTGTTGGGAAAGTACTTATTAGTACAACATTACTATAAGCCTACCTTGATAAAGTGATTATAAGTAAATTATAATGAATTCTTAATTTTTATCACAAGGTTTATAGCGATTTATTACATCTTTTTAGAGCATAGTTATATACTATTCCAATATACCATCATGTAACAAAAGCCAAATAGTTCTTTACAATAGTTTAAAGCTTACCTCTGATGGGCGGCAGATCCATGTTGCACTCGTGACTCCTGTCTGTTTATGCAAATGTCCCTCAAAACTCATAGATCTTTCGTAATGTGCTTTTAATGCCCTAATTGACTTTTAAAATGTTAAAGAAGTCCTAGTCATAGTTTGTGAAGGCTTATTAGGATTGATGTCAATCAGTGCATAGAAAAGGCTACATAGATGCTCTCTGTGAGCAGGATGTGCTCTCTTCTCCTTCCTCCTCCTTCTCAGATCCCGGTGCGTCCTCCTGAGGTCATGTTCCCGCACCTCCCCTCAAAAATCAGACAAGTTTTGCACATCTCCTCATGCTCCGAGGATGCTGGAAAGAGAGCTGTCAGCGTGATAAAAAAAAAAAGTTGCATTGTGCAGCATCAAAATGGGGAACGGGTTAAAAGTGCATGTTGCGTAAGAAGCCCTTTAAAAGTTCGAGATTGGATGCACAAAATGTTAGAAAAACATCTCCTCCTTTCCTGTCCTATTGTAGCTTCCACTTCTCTTCTCCAGAGATGAATGACAGGGTTGCGTACTGTCTCTCTCTCTCCCTCCCCTCTCTCTCTCTCTCTGTGTGACACTCCTCCTCCTCCGCCTCCTCTCCTTCGTTCCACCCCTTACCCGCTCCTCTCACTGAATTTCAGCCAGCTCATGATGAACATTTTACAAGTTAACAACACTTTAAGGGACCAGTAAGTGAGCTGAAGTACCACAGTGAGTCATCCACACCAATAGGGGGCGCCACTCTTGATTAAAGTCTTCACAATGTAGCGCAATTTCCCTTGTTTATAAATATGTTGTCCATATGCAGAAATTGAGAAAAAAATTCAGAACATGTGGCTCATCTTTCTCCAGGAAAAGCTCTGATACTTTGTTGTAAAAGTCTGCTCACCTCCTGGTGAGCTATGGCATATGATCCTTCATCTTGATAGCTATCATTTCTATGTATTTTTTTTTATTGTTTCATTAGCAAGAATAATGATAATGTTGTCCAACACCGCACTGATATTTTAATGTAACTGGTAAAACTGTAAATGTCAATCATTTTTTGTTTTTAATATTTATTTCAACACTTCCCAGCGTCCCGCCCTGTAGCTCGTTGTCCGGTCACACCCACACACCCCCCGCCCCCCTCTCTAATTGCCTTTGATATGTGGGCACATAGATGAGTCCAGACACTGATCCATTAAGTGACCAGGCCCGGCTTGATTGGCTCCGGATGAAGCCCTTGAAATAGCAGGATTGGCTGTCAGCCAGGCGGCCATTTCCTCTGTCTGAGAGGAGCTCCAGCCACCGGGGCTCGAATGCATTTCCTGGATTGTGAATAAAAGTTTTATTAATGAGAGGGGGGAGTGCATCAGTGGGACATGCCCACTTTTGCTTGCTCAGACCCGCCCTGTTCACTCGAGACGGGGAGGGATGACGGGTGTGAAAATAAATGACAAAAGGGGTTTAGCTCGGGGAAATTCTTTAGGAACAAAGGCATTTTAAAAATGGCTGCATCAAAGCTACAATAGAAGATAATTGGATGATGGCATCGGCTTATGTATAAAATCACAGTGCAAAATTCTCTAATATAACTGCAACTCAGCTAGGAGACCAGGGTTCAATTCCACCCTCGGCCATCTCTGTGTGGAGTTTTGCATGTACTCCGGTTTCCTCCCACATTCCAAAAACATGCTAGGTCAATTGGCGACTCCAAATTGTCCATAGGTATGAATGTGAGTGTGAATGGTTGTTTGTCTATATGTGCCCTGTGATTGGCTGGCCACCAGTCCAGGGTGTAACACAGCTGGGATAGGCTCCAGCAACCCCCGCGACCCTCATGAGGAAAAAAGCGGTAGAAAATGAATTAATTAATTAATAACTGCAACTCTAATATCTATGTACAACACCAAACCAATATTGTGCCTCAAAGCATGCTGGGTCATTATGGTAATCAAAGGGACTATGTGTCAGAAGCTCCAGAAGTCTTTGATACAAAGCAAAGTGGGTGGGAATCAGCACCGAGCAGGCAGCGCTGAGCTAACATATGTGATGTCGAGGTGATGGAGAAGCTAGCGTTCTATGATGGTTTAGTGGATATTTTGGTGAGTTTTTTTAGTTTCTTTTCATTTTTGTGATGTTTTTGCTAAGAAGCAAAAAAAAGAAGGGATCAGTCACAGTCTTGATATTCAGTGCTTTATCGTTGGTAGTTCATTTAGTAAATTCCACATCATTTATTCATGTACATTATGGGTGGTTTATTCAGTAAAAAATCCAGTTTTAGTGTTTTAAGGTGGTGTGTCGTTAATGGTTAATGCTAATGGTAATGGTTTAATTTCATTTGAACATGCATCAGATTACATTTGAATGCATCACATAATCAGTTCACAGTTCCACATGTCCAAAAGGAGTAGGAAGAAGCAAAGCTTATTAAATCCTACCCCTCCATCTGGTACTTTTACAATCAGTAACTGTTACATTTGTTCACTTCCTGCTTTCCATAATACAGTTTAAGGGTTTTTTTGTTGTTTTCTTTTTTTTTTTTGTTTAAATAATGTACCTCGTACCGAAGTACAAGGTGATATGACCATCCAATGACATAATGGGTACCATAGTAACTGTCAATATAGTGATATATATATATATATATATATATATATATATATATATATATATATATATATATATATATATATATATATAGCACATCATGACTTGTATTTAGCAAACATCAACTGCTTGTATTGTTTCTTGAATTGGCGCATCGTTGTGCATTGTTTGAGTTCCTTACTCAATCCATTCCATAGTTTGATTCCACATACTGAAATGCTATGGCTTTTTAACGTAGTCCTAGCATATAAGTGTTTCAAATGTAGTTCTTCCCTGAGATCATTTTTCTCCTCTCTTGTAGAGAAGTATTGGATGACATTTTTAGGTAATTGGTTATTTTTTGCCTTATGCATTATTTTAGCTGTTTGAAGATGAACTATATCAGCAAGTTTTCTTGATTTTAGAAATAAGGAGTTAGTATGTTCTCTGTAGGCGGCATTATGAATTATCCTTACTGACCTTTTTTTGCAGTACATTTAGTGAGTGAAGATTGCTTTTATAGTTATTAGCCCATATTTCCACACAATAAGTAAGATATGGTAGAACCAGAGAGCAATAATAAAGAGTGTGGAGTGATTTCTGATTGAGAACAAATTTTGATTGATGAAGTCCTAATATTAACAACCCAACCATTGTAGGCCTTTATTTATGAAATCCTACCCCAATGTCGAGAGATCCTGATGGTCCATTCATCGTTTTTACGCTCCTTAACCCTCATCTGTTGTTGGGATTCAGTTCTGTCCTTCTTCCTGAGGCTTCTTTTTGACCTTCCTTAGCGACACCCTTGGCTCCTTTTTTACATGAAGATCTGGACACTGCTTTGTATTCTTGGAGAGCTTGGACTGACTTAAGCTGCTCCTACCAGGAACTTGGGCAGGTTGCGTGGAGTCAACCAGAGACTTGACGTAGAGGTGGTCGGACATGCAACTTTATGAGGAATACGGGTATTAGAAGTGACAACCTGGAATCTCCTTTCTAGTGTGAAGATGCTGTATTCCATCTTACCTGTGCTGAGCTTCTGTCTTTAGCTTTTTGTGGAAATTATTCGGTTGTTCAACCACGCCGGGCTTAGGTTTCTTCTTCTGTCTTGACTGGACTCTGTTCTTGATCCTGCAAGGACCAGTTTTTTTGTTAACCTTCTCCGAGGGAAGGCAGGGCAGGACGGAGTGTGTCATCTTTGATGTCTTCTGCTGCAAAGCTCCAGACTTCCTGCCATGAGGTACTTTGCTCTCACAGACCGCCATTATCCCGCAGCAAAACCTGACGCTGACCACCACAAAAATGACCAACCCAATGAAGAGCAAGTGAAAATACGACACAATGATCATCAGATTGACGGCTTACTGAGGGCTGACGGCAAAATGAGGCCATAGGTGGCTCATGCTGATGAAGTGATGATCCAGCACCTGACGAGGCGTCATCCGCTGGGATGCATCGAGGTGGAACATTCCCTTCAGCATGTCCACAAACATCTGCATGTCGGCTGAATACACAACCTGTTCCGAGGGGTGCTTTGTGAGACACCACTGGAACTGCTGGAGCTAAAAAAAAAAATCACACAAGTCAGAACCTCATGGTGATTTTTTTTGGTGATGTTTTTGAGTGACAACGTACTTGAAGGAGGTGATCAAGAGAGCTTAACTTAAGCCTTCTGACTGTCTTGACCACTATTCCCGTCTCTTGTTGGTACTTTTCCATTGTCTGAAGAGAGACAGTATTTAGGTTTAGTCTTGATAAGCTGGGAATATTCTACTTTTTTGCAAAGTTTTAGGAATTTGACAGCATAAATGGTGGAATGTACCTTAATGCTCCAGAGACTGGTTTCGTTTTCCCTGTGGAAAAATTGTCCAGTATTTTTGCCAGAAGCCAGAAGACTATCTGGAAACGGACCTTGAGTCTCCGTGATATATCGTATCTGAAGATGAAATACAACAACAAAGACACAAATTGAAACCTGTCAATCCAAACACCGATACACTTGATGAATAGACTGCTATATTCCGACTAAGGTCCAATTCTTTTGACTTTTGACACACCAGTACAGAAAGGCAACTGTGGTATTGCTTCCCAATTTAGTTCAGGATGAACCGCATCACGTACCATTTCGTAGTTGTTCTTTCCAGGGAATATCAGCGTACCCGTGTACAAGAAAGCAGTCACACATCCCACAGACCACATATCTATCGCCTCGTTGTACGGCGCCCCCACCAAAATCTCTGGAGACCTGAGAAAGGATCAAGAAGTCAAGGCCACGGAAATTATCTCGCAGCACGACTCCACTTAATCACCGATACGGACGACTCTGAATGTAAGAGCCCTGTCTGGCGTCTGAGATTTCATGGGTCAAGCCAAAGTCAATGACTTTGACCCGATAGGGCTGCTGTTGATGGTTGATGAACATGATGTTCTCCAACTTGAGGTCGCCGTGAATCATACATGCAGCCTGCAAGTGTTCGAGAGCCCTAGCGAGCTAAAAAAAAAAAAAAAGTGGCAGTTAAATTGGGGTATGTATGATTTACTTGAATAGTCAATCTACCTGATGGACGATGGGTCGGATCTCTTTCACTTGAAGAGGCTTGAAATGTCGCTCCTTCATGAAGTCGAAAAGACTTTTGTCCAGGTATTCGAATTCAAGACAAATATAACCCATGTCACAGAATGTGCTGTTCCACTGAACTAAGTGGTGTTTGGAGTTTTCCAACACTTGGATTTTCTGTAGCGCCTCAATCTGCAGATATTTTGGGATTGCATTAGTTTGCATTCATCTCAATAGTGACAACACTCGAGTGACATGGTCTACCTCAAACCTCGCCTGAACGGCAAAGTTCCCTTGATTCCTGATCATTTTCAGCGCTACTGTCTTGTTGTTGTCCAACTTGTGGCATTTTGCCACTTTGCCAAAGGTGCCCTCGCCCAGAACAGAGAGCACCTTGTAGCAGCTGGATGGTGAGTGAAGCTTGGCTCCTGGGTATAGACCATCGCCAGTCACGCTGGGGAAGTCCATCTTTGTTGGTACGACTCTTTGCCTGCAATCATGGATCACCTTCCAATGTTAAACATTTCAACAAAAATATGACTAAATGTCCTAAATAGTTGAAGCTGAAGTGACATGGTTCTACATGCGGTTAACCCAAGCCCAGGTATATCACAAAAATGTATTAAAGTGTCGATACCTCTGATGACTCCACTGTGCTTTTCGACATCATAGCACCATGCTTTATATTGTATTTATACTGTGTTGTTGTTGTAAAAGCACATACACTGTGTAACTGATGTCTGACATCACAGTTGCACTACAAAATTAGTACGTGCAATCATACATATTTATTCATAACCTGATCAAATGTTGTAATATAAGCAACAGGTGTAATAATAATAATAATAATAATACATTTTATTTGTATAGCGCTTTTCAAGATACTCAAAGACACTTTACAGAAGAATGGAGTTGAATAGAGCAAGTAAACAGAATAAAAGACACACCAAGATACAACATTCATTGGATAGTACACAGTTAAAAAAGCGGGGCGGGGCACAGCAGTCAGATATAGAAGGTTAGACATTAAAAACAGATTTAAAGAGGTTGGTTTTGAGTTGTTTTTTGAAGGTGGGAAGGTCAGGGCAAGCACGGAGTGAGTGGGGCAAAGAGTTCCAGAGAGTGGGGGCAGCGATGGAGAAGGCTCTGTCTCCCCAGGTTCGGAGCTTGGTCTTACAGGGGAGTGCCAGGAGGTTGGAGTCTGAGGAGCGAAGGGGACGCGGGGGATTATGTGGATGGAGGAGGTCTGTGAGATATGGGGGGGTCAGATCGTGGAGGGCTTTGTAGGTGATAAAAATGTGTACCTAATAATAAAAACTAGGGATTTTAACTGAAAACCTGAATGAAAAGCAGGTTTATCCACCTCTGCTGGGTCCCTCCCAGACGCATCCGCTGCCTTCTGAAGCGCAGATGCAGCCGACTGCATCTTCTGTGCCCGGAGAGGAGATACAATAACAATGGGAAATCATTGAGCATGACTTGGACCCTTAACTATCTGAGTTTATATATTCCCGAACCCGTGTAGATTCTACTTCATATACTCACACTCCAGAGGGAGCTCTACTGGACAACCTATCCGAGGCACAGGGCCCGGTTGCTGGGGGTAAAAAGGGTCGATAGGGCCTGGCAGGCTGCTATGGAGGTGGAGGGAGGGTCAATATGGTTGAATGGGGCTTTCATTTTGATGTGTAGCTTTTTCAAATAAAATCAATAGGGGAAAACCTTGAATGTAATGAGATTTAATACAAGAGCCGTTACATTATTTAGCTACCGCTATAACCATAAAGTTAAATGAATACCTTACTGATAGTGTCAATCATGAAAAATCATGCTCTTTTTCTGCCAATATCAGTAGAGTACCAACCGTCCATGCCAATGAAGCATATTGATCTGATTAGTGATGGCAGTGGAGGGTAGGCCTCATAATGCCGAGGCATTGATTATGGCTAATAACAACTTTGATGTCTCGCTCTTCCTGCCTCTGAAAAACCCCCCAGGCCTCAGAGGAGATTGGGTTTACATATTATATACTGTATGTATTATATGTAATTATATGTAATATTAGATATTACAGTCATTCTTCCTATCCTACCGGACACTCTGAACCAGTTCTTTTCCCGTTTCCAGTCAGGCCCACAACTTTACTTCACTCTACTACAGTTTTTCAAAAAATGGCCTACTATTAGTTGAATAAAATGCATATTTAAGCAAACATTTTTACCTAAATTAGGCATTTTCAAACATAAAATGTCTACAAGAACTCAAATACAATTAAGGCTTTGAAAAGACGCATTCAATTATATTATTTTATATGTATTTTTCTACATACGAAGTGTCAATAACTTACTGTAGACTTGATCGCAGAAACAACAGGTTTTTAATGCAGATGCACACTTTCGACTGTTACGGCTGCTACCCACGCAACGCTGATACTCATCTCTGAACACCTAAGGAATATGTTTACACACATGAGCATGAGTCTTATTTTTGTCTTAAATGACTTATTAATGTCTTATTATGTCTGCTATGGTGGGTAATACAAGTGTAAAGTTGACTATAGGGGTGTTATCTCATGTCTAGAGGGCTCTAATGTTAGAAAACATGCTATAGAAGGTCGGAAATAGGTATTTTATGTTGTAAGTACAGAAATATTCTATTTATAAATAAGGAATCTTACTTCGCCAAGTGAAAAACAAGGAACTCAGTCTGTTGCTGTGTTTATTATATCATATATTTTTACATTTTTAGCGCAGTCGCGCTTGTACTGCGTTACTGTCAAGATGAATGCTCATTAATACCTTACAAAGTTCCAAATATAATCGTCATCAGGAGCGTCCCATCTGAGGCTGAATTTTGATTTTTAATTGTTTTCAACACCGCCCACCCTCCCCACAGTCACGCCTCATCATTAATTTACAAGGCCTACATACTGTAGAATGGCCCCCCATCATCGATTCAGTCAAGAAATGTGAAAGTGAGACGAGGACAGAGGACGGCAGGCAGATGAAGTATTGCGCACGACCGCTATTGGCTTACACTTTTCAACCAGCCGATCCTTCATGTGTGTCTCTTTTATATTCTGGACGGGACTTTCAGCGAGCAACTTTTGTCTTCGGGAGAAGGGAAAGCCAGTGGACAGGCAGCCAACAAGCCCTACAGAGCTGCCATGACCTCATTATTCTGCGCTCCACTCAATGACCCCCGCAGCAAAAGGAGCGCAGAGTCAGTGGCGCTCTCTGCTGGCGGCTTTGGTTGCAGCAGCTTTGGAGAGGATTCTTCCTCAATTACGTTTATCAAAGGGACAGATTTGTTCCGCCTGAAAGTGCCTCCTCAGGTTATATTCCTTCAAAAACAGTGTGTTTACTTAGTTACAAAGTAAACACATTAGCCTCATTTATGGTAAATGCATATTTTGTATTCTAAGGTCGTATTTTAAAGTCTACTACAGTTGTATGCCTCGCTGTTGCCCCCTGCAGAGTGGAGGAAGTACTGCATATGCACATCGAACATATTTCTTAGCATGTCTAGATACGTGTCTATGTTTAGCATAATTTTAATGAAGAATGTCAAGTAAACACAACAGTTGATTTTATTCCCAAAGTTATTACAGCAGAAACACAGTAGCCGAGCTAAAGCTGCCCCAAATCGCTTAGAAATACAGAAAAATACAAGCACATATATAGCATCTATTCAGAAATTAGCTACAACCAGTTAAATTAGCTTTAGCATACTGGGAAGTAAATACGTATATATTTCTGGGTCCAAATTTAAAAATTCAGAATCGTCTCACCTGTCAATAACAGGTTAGATTCCTTCAAAAACAGTGCGTTTACTTAGTTACAAAGTAAACACATTAGCTTAACTTATGGTAAATGCATATTTTGTAGTCCAGTCGCTGTCTTAAGTGTACTTTTAAGTGTCTGCTTTTCTTCTACAGTTATGCGTAAGCCTCGCTGTTGCCCTCTGCAGAGTGGTGGAAGTACTGCATATGTATGTTGTAAAATCCACCTGAAGGTATCTCCTCAGGTTATATTCCTTCAAAAACAGTGCGGTTACTTAGTTACAATGTAAACACATTAGCTTCATTTATTGTAAATGCATATTTTGTAGTCCAGTCGCTGTCTAAGTGTAGTTTAGGTGTTTACTATTCCTCTATAGATTCGTATGCCTCGCTGGTGACCTCTGCAGAGTGGAGGAGGTACTGCATTTGTACATCGAACACACTTTTTAGCATGTCTAGCTACGTGTAGCATTTTTTAATGAATAATGTAAAGTAAACACAACAGTTACACATTGGAAGTTATTGATTTTATTCCCAAACTTATTACAGCAGAAACACAGTAGCTGAGCTAAAGCTGCCCCAAATCGCTTAGAAACACAGAAAAATACAAGCACATATATAGCATCTATTCATAAATTAGCTACAACCAGTTAAATTAGCTTAGCATACTGGGAAGTAAATAGCCAACTTGGGAGCATGCCAATGACTCAAAGTACTACTAATTGGACAGTTTCCACCAGGAACTACGGCACGGTACAGTATGGTACGGTATTAAATATTAGGCACCTTTTGTTGCCCCTGTTTTGGGGTACCAAAAAGATGGAAGTCGATATGCCAATATTGGCCATTTGTTTGTGGGAAGAGCTGCTGCCGATATATGTATTGACAAATGTTCTTTGTTTACTTTTATCAACCTAAACTGAACTGTAATGTTTGGTGGAAATGTGATTACTGTATATAGGATAACCATATTTGTGGGTTTGTGCTGCCTAAAGATGTGCTAGCGCTCAATTTTTCAAAAATATTTATGCTAAATGTTCTTTTAGAACATTTAAGGCGGTTTCCATGCAACATGGTCACTAACTGTAGGTTAGCTGCAGCCGTTTCAACCCAATTCACAACACTAACAACACAATAAAGATCATACTATGCTTTAAAAAATGTTCTTAAAAGCAGTAAACCAAGGCCCCATCTGACCCAAGCACCTTCAATCTCTTCATGCAACCTCTCTCCCACTGTCTGTGAAAAAAAATACAATCCTTAAATAGATTATGATCTAAATTGCAAAGCAAAACTCCCCCGGACATTTATCACGGCGTTTCTCAAAACTTTAAACTGAGCACGCCCGTATCACAAATATATATTTAAATATTTACATGCAGAATAGCAACAATTCCACCTTCCGTGTGCCTGTGATGGCTCTACGGAAAATCTAAAAAGCATTTTTGCTGCTAATTAGTCAATGTAGTATTTCTGGAATTAGTATTTTGTGTGTAAAAAGTCATGAAAATGTGAGAATCCCATGTTTAGGGTAGACTCGGGACGATGGTGGAGACAGGACGGGTAATGTCTCGATCTTCTTCTTCTTCTTCTCTCATTCCTGTTAGAGAGAAGCAGACACATCTTTTAATAGTTCAGTGAGTGAATTGTTAAGCTAGCTAAATTCTAGAAAATGATGCATGTAGTATGACACTCATGTTGGGAGATAGATGCTGTTTGTTGGACAGCAATGATGCCATTTATTACATATCATGGAACTATAAACCATCGAATAATGTCAAGAAAATGTCCGGCCTTAAGTGGCCAAAGAAGAAATTCCTGCAGTAGCACCTCTTGACCACAAAGAGGTGCCATTTCCTCATATAATAGTGTTTGTGTGATGCTTGTTTCTACTAGCTTCAGTAGCATTTGGCTAATACTTGGCTAATACTTCATACCCGTCTGATAACCTCCCCGCTACTCTCGATGACGATGGTCTTGTCCTCGTTTAGAGACGAAGTGGTCTGGTAGTCGTCACCCAGCAGGCCAAGAATGGGGTACTGGTTTCTGTATCTGCAATGATAAAAGACAACGTTTTGAGGTAGAGCTTGCTGATGATGAAGTCACCAGCAGCACGGTCTCGCAGGCATACCTCTTTGTGATGATGGTCTTTGTGACGTTCTTGGAGCTGTCGGTCCTGTCCGTCATGAGCCTCCTGATCTCCTGTGGATGAAATGATGATGGAAATCAGTCGATTTGCGTCATGAGAACAAACCGAATGAGCGTGCTGTGTC
Source organism: Doryrhamphus excisus (assembly GCF_030265055.1). NCBI lineage: Eukaryota > Metazoa > Chordata > Actinopteri > Syngnathiformes > Syngnathidae > Doryrhamphus > Doryrhamphus excisus. The sequence continues at coordinate 11,542,990 of NC_080476.1, forward strand.
TCAAGACCTCCTCCTGTCTCTTAATAGTGGTCTGTCTCTGCTCCAGCATGGCCAGCAGCTCCGAGATCTTCAACTGGAGGCTCTTCTCTGACGCCGACGAGGACCTCTCGGTGGTGATCTCTGTTTGCATCCTTATAATCTGAGTCTAGAAGGAAGGATGTCGGAAACGGTTAGCGATTTAAACGAGAATCCCGTAGCGGTATATGACCGCAATGTATCCCCACACACCCGCAGCCGTTCGATCTCTTTGTCCTTTTCCTGTCTCATCGCTCCGAGCTGCTCGCTAAATTGACGCGACAATTCTTCGGTCCTGATGTGCAGCGTGGTGCTGTTGGCCTGGCCTGCCTGCTAGGGGGGGGCAAATATTCTTCTTGTATATTTTGGTGCACTTCATGTCGGAGGTTGAAACGGGGGGGGGCAAAGGTTACCTTCTGTCGCAGCATCTCATTTTCCTTCTCCAAAGCCCTGATGCGCACCTCCAATTCTTTGATGGTGAAGTCGCGACCAGAGTCGTTGTTTCGGGCGCTCATCAGCTGGCTCTCCAGGGAACGCTGGGAAGCTGTGGTTTGTTTCAGGGACAGCTGGACGCAGGAAGAAGATGATAGTTTCTACTGAAGACGCGAATACCAGCTGATTCAAGAGATATAAACAATCTATCGCGTTTTTAAAAAAAATGACAGAAAGAAAAAAGGTGCTCCTCCTATTCTGACTGGAAGTGGTAAATTGTTGTCTTCTTATTGATTATTGGCTGTGAGTCTCTCCTTAACCATCAACAGCAGCACACTACATTGGTGTGTAGGTGTAGTGGAACATTACATTGAGACAATAGCCACCAGGAAGTACGCTGTCAAAGCTATCCTGCATGCCTAAGATGGCTTATTTCCTATTATTATGTCTACTATTGAGTGGTTGAGTGGTTAGCGCAGCCCTCACACCTAGGAGACCAAGGTTCAATTCCACCCTCGGCCATCTCTGTGTGGAGTTTGCATGTTCTCCCCATGCATGCGTGGGTTTCCTCCCACATTCCAAAAACATGCTAGGTTAATTGGCGACTCCAAATTGTCCATAGGTATGAATGTGAGTGTGAATGGTTGTTTGTCTATATGTGCCCTGTGATTGGCTGGCGACCAGTCCAGGGTGTACCCCCGCCTCTCCAGCACGACAAATGAATGAATGTCTACTATATTGGGTGATACAAGTGTAAAAGTGACTATAGGGGTGTTATATTTCATGTCTACAGGGCTCTAATAATGGTGAAAAAAGTACACTATATATGAATAATATATATATGTTTAGAAGGTCATAAATAGGTTTTATATACTACATTTATTAACTTTAAATCCTACTTTGCAGAATCTCACTTATCGCGGTTACCAAATGTAGCTATCGCCATCCCGCTTACATATCCCAAAAACGGAAACACTATTCCAAACCGTATCACACGGAACTGGATATGCTTAATGGGGAAACTTTGACATTTTACCTGAAGCTGACGGTTGTTTTCACGGACATCCTCCAGGAGGCTGTCGTACTGCCGAGCCTGATCCGCTTTGAACGCCAGGTCTCTCTCCAGGGACTCCTTCTCATTCTCCAGACGCTATGACACACACACAGCAGCTTATTATCCCGTGTGTCCATCTAAACGTGTCCCATCCTATCAGTTACATAAAACTATATGAGGAAATATGTTATTAGCATCCGTCCTGAAGTATAAACCTTATGTAGTATTTAACTATGTTGAATGATGTTGTGTTCTAACTTGTCTCTAGTGGTCCTCAAACAACTGAAGTTACGCCTTCTTACCCGCAAGTCTTCGGACATGTGAAGGAGTTCCTCTCTCAGGCTGCTGAAGGTGGACAACAGCAGACGCATGCTCTTATCGGCAGTCAGGCGTGTCTGACACACACACACACACACACATTGTTGTTTACAATGAGCTCATACAGCAATTTCAAGACGGAACAAGATCTGCTGATTGTTACCTGCAGAAGGTATCGGATTTGCTGTTTGGTCAGTTCAGTGGCTCCCTTAGGGAGAAGAGCTTCTACGTCCTCCCCCTTGAAGATGCATTATTAGCGCTATTAGAAAAAGTAGTATCCGAATAAATGTGAGTGTAGATCGTCATTAACTCACCTTGTCGTTGCTGAGATCCAGTTTCCTGTTGAGGACAATGAATGGGAACGTGTTTATTTCATTAGTTTATATATATATATAGCTACTCTTCATCCTCGGCGTACTTACTGTCCTCTGATCTTGGACACATGCTCGGAGATGCAGGAGTGGATGTCGCAGTTCTTTCTGTACACGTCTGCCAGCAGGGCTGCGAAGTAGCGTGTGTCTAATTTATTTTCCTGGATGTCGCTCAGGTCAGTCCTCACTTCCGTTCTGGAGATCTTCTCAATGGCCGGCGGTGGCTTTTGCTGGATGACGTTGACGATCTCCACCTCCTCCACCTCCACCGCCTCATCTTCCTCTTCCTCCTGTCAGGAACGAAGCAGATGCACAACTTCAACTCCAGATGTTTAGTAAGTAATACAGTATTCCCTCGTTGCATTATTTTCATACATGATGCATATTCTGAAGACACAATCAAAGACATGACAACGTGTAGTACTCATTACTTGGTGTCAGTAGCCACGTATACATGGACCCAAATATTCCAATTCCATTCGGGTTATTTGCTCAAACGGAAAGAATGTAACCTTTGTATATACCTCATTCCGAAAAAAAAGTGCCAATTGGAATGAATATATAATCAGATTCACAGGGGTGGAATATTCCTTTCCCCAATCCGATTGAGGTATCTTGTACCCGCTCAAACGGAAAGTTGTCAGACTGCGTTCTTCTTCGTGGTGTTTTTCTTCTTCTGTTGTTTATTGGCGGTTGGCAAGCAGCTTTCGTGTGCATTAGCGCCAAAACCTTCTCTACGCCATTCACAAGTCGTTTTATTAAAAAAAGAAAATACATATCTATATAAAACACGAGCTTAATTATAAAATATTAGCAAGATTGAACTTTATCTTTTCCTGTTCTAGGGTGCGTTCTTTCAGCAAGACGTTCTTCGATTTAAAAAAATGGAGGCGAGCAATTGGCACTGGACTGCTGCGGAAAGTTTGTTTTTGATTCAAACTAAATTTCAAGAACGGACGAAGGAAAAACTGGCAATACCGAGTTATTCCAACAAGGGAAAGAAAAACTCGAGGAAGTCGGTATCACGTGATGTTGGTGTTTACGCTTTACTACGCATGCCACATTGACTATTCTGGTTGATTATAGCGGTGCATGTAGACACGCGATTGGAATATTCCTTTCCATGTATACCATTGCTTTCGGAAAGGTCATTCGGAAAGCGATAAACTCATGTAAACGTGGCTAGTGATGTCACTATAAAGTTCGATGAGACACAGAAGCACCAGAACAACAGATTTTTATTGCAGGTTTGAATGATCTGACGTCACACAGTAATGTCAAATAAAAACACAGGCCACATGCTAAAAGTCAACCCCTGACCTCTTATAACTTTAGTTAGCAGTTCCAAACTGAGCCTTGTTATCTCTGCAAAGGCGGAGTTGTTCGGATCTCAATCATCGGTATCGGCATTCCACAGTAAGCCCTTCTGTCAAAGCCACAATTAAGACAAGATTTTCCCAAACATGGAACTTGACAGGCTGTGAAGACAGTAGCCCGAGTTCCCACCGTGTGTGTGCAAGCACTGCTTCGCTCCGTCTGCACTGAGCCAACAAAGCCCAAAACACACCCATCACCTCACACACGTATGTTGCATAACCTGTTATGTGAAGTCACGCCGCATGCATACTACCTTCACTCTTTACAAACATCCACCTGTCAGCCTCTTTAGTGAGCTTGTTGCCTGACTGACTCTCAACTTCCAGCGACTGATATGACAATCAAGCGAAAGTTTGCCTCTTTACTGTTAAATACCAGTTAGTCTGATACCGCATGTCTGTGCTTGTTCAGCTCTCGACCGAAACATCATTTCAGGATATTTTTAGCAGGATTCAACTTCCTGGAAACACTTGTTAGTAATATATCAGATATGCAAGTTTAAACACAGACGCTAACTTTTTATAAACACGTCTCTCTCCCCACATAATTGCAAAACATCTGTTTACAGTCAGTGGTTCCATTCAGTCCATTGACATGATGAATGAGTGATTGGCTTTAGCTGCAGGTCTTGCATTCATTCATTTTGTACCGCTTTTCCTCACAAGGGTCGCGGGGGTGCTGGAGCCTATCCCAACTCTCTTTGGGCGAGAGGCGGGGTACACCCTGGACTGGTGGCCAGCCAATCAAAGGGCATGTATAGGGATGGTGATAGCTACATTTGGTAACCGCGATAAGTGAGATTCTGCAAAGTAGGATTTAAAGTTAATAAATGCAGTATATAAAACCTATTTATGACCTTTTAAACACTCTTATTCATATATAGTGTACTTCTTTCACCATTATTAGAGCCCTGTGGACATGAAATAACACCCCTATAGTCACTTTTACACTTGTATCACCCAATATAGTAGACATTCATTTTCTACCGCTTTTCCTCACAAGGGTCGCGGGGGTGCTGGAGCCTATCCCAGCTGTCTTCGGGCGAGAGGCGGGGTACAACCTGGACTGGTGGCCAGCCAATCACAGGGCACATATAGACAAACAACCATTCACACTCACATTCATACCTATGGACAATTTGGAGTCGCCAATTAACCTAGCATGTTTTTGGAATGTGGGAGGAAACCGGAGTACCCGGAGAAAACCCACGCATGCACGGGGAGAACATGCAAACTTCCACACAGAGATGGCTGAGGGTGGAATTGAACCCTGGCTTCCTAGCTGTGAGGTCTGCGCGCTAACCACTCAACCGCCGTGCAGCCCGGCCTTGCGCATATACTTTCCAATTAGTCATTAAATGTCATCTCCATTGTAGTTCATGCCTTTATGAAGAATGTATTGTGCACTTTCACCAGAAGAGGGCCTTACCCACAACCTGTGATGCTGTTTGACTTCCATAATACTGCATTATTGTTTCAAATCCTAATTTAGTCCCATGTTGGTTCTATGGTTATCATCACACGTATCCTCTATGCAGTCCCAAGGTTGGCTGAGTGTAATTTGAACTCTGAATCGTACCACGTCTGGCTTCTTTCAGGGCTCCACTGACGTCATCCCTTCTTAAATAGCCAGCGTGTGCCTGTGCCCATTTTCCCCGCCAGATTCCACAAGGGCCTGAGTGTTTGTCACACTGTTGTGTCAAAGCAGGACTGAAATTTGCACGATACCTGCGGCACTTGAGGTCGATCCGTACTAAGGTAAACATCCTAAATTTGATATCATTTGATCATCTTTTCAATCTAATGAACAGGAAGATGAAATGACAGACTTCAACCAAAAAGTCACAAGGGAAAATCATGATACTTAATCCATCTTGTCAAGTCAATTAATGGAAAACAAGTGTTAAAAAACGTGTGAGGGCTCACACGGGTGTGTCTCAGTGCCGCGGGGGTGGGATGGGTGGGGGGGGGGGGGGGGGTAATCCTGCATCTCCGACATGCCTGTCATTCCTGCACAGAAAGTAAGTGAAGGTGCCGCGAAACCAATGGACGACAAACAAAGACTACTATTCTGTGTTTGTCCGCTTCCTCATTTATTTTTATTTTTTTGCACGTTTGTCTCACTTAAGTGTTTCAGGTCATCAAACAAATTTAAATATTAGTCAATGATAACACAGCTGAACACAAACGGGGGTGATCCAAACCCACATGTGTGAAAAAGTGATTGCCCCCTAAAGCTAATAACCGCTTGGGTCACCCTTAGCAGCAAACAACTGCAATCAAACGTTTGCGAGAACTTGCAATGAGTCTCTTATGGAGGAATTTTGGCCCACTCATCTTTGCAGAATTGTTGTCATTCAGCCACAATGGAGGCTTTTCCAGCATGAACCGCCTTTTTAAGGTCATGCATCTCAATTGGAGTCAGGTCACCAACAGATGGCTAGATATTCTCCAGAAAAGCAGAATTCATGGTTAATTTATTACAGAAATTAGTCCAGGTCGTAATGCTGTGAAAAAGCCCCATACCATCACACTACCACCACCATATTTTACTGTTGGTGTTCACCACTACTGTTCCATGTTTGTGGAAAATGGCTCTCACTGTGGTTAGCTGGAGTCCCAAAGCTGTACAAAGCACTTTTTCACACAGGCCATGTAGCTTTGGAGGTTTTTTTTCCTTTAATATTAAAAAAAATGCATGTCTTCAGTTGTGTTATCATTGACTGATTTGTTTGATGATCTAAAACATTTAAGTCTGAAAAAAACGAAATATCAAGACTGCACACAATAAATAATGCCACAAAATTTGACATTTCATTTACAGAGTGATATTTCTGCATTCAGAGCACTAACAGAGAAGCAAAATGATAACTGCATGTCTAAACGACAATACAATTGAATCAAATGATGCCTCTAAATTCCAACTAACACAAAAGACTCACGCAAAGAAACAATGTGGTAAACTGACTCGTTGCTTTTGCTCTCTCAACAACAACATCTTAGGTTACTTGAGAGCCGCTGGATCACACACTGACCTACATCGCGCCACACACACACACACACACACACACACTTTTATACTGAGTGGTCTCCTAACGTTCCACTATGTAAAGGTTTGACACTCAACAGCAAAACTATAAGAAAACTTCACCTTAACTTATTCAGCATCCTTGCCTCACCGCAAGCTCTCCTGTGATTAGCTGGCAATACTTCACATTCCTCGCCGAAGTGCGAACGAACGTCTCGGATGAGCGTGGCTTGTGGCTTGTCATCTTCCGATAAAACTGCCAACTCAGCCTCTTCGGAGACAGGAGGGGAAATTTCTGTCCTCGCTGCGGCAAACAGGTCTGCCGGCAGCCAACTTGAAGATAATCTGATGCATCTCATTTGGTGATGGGATAGTTTCGGTTAGGGTGTGATAAAATTGACTTTTGACCTCACTCGTTAATCATAAAGTAAAGACTGAAATAGTCTACAAACTGCAGTCACAATAATAAAAGAGAAGAAACACAACACCGCAAATAGATGCCTACTTTTTCCCCCTCTTAGGAAAAATAAACAGTAGTAAATTGACTTTACTGTAAGTGACACCAACACGTATTACGGTAGGCATGTCATCTGTAAAGCTGTCATTTATGGTGGAGAGTAAAGAGATATTCTGGAGAAAAGGCAGAAAGTTAGGTATTGGAAATATACAAAATCGTTAAAAATATGAACTAGAATATTGTATTCTTTCATTCATTTTCTACCGCTTATCCTCACAAGGGTCCCCGTCTTCGGGCATGCAGCGGGGTACACCCTGGACTGGTGGCCAGCCAATCACAGGGCACATATAGACAAACCACCATTCACACTCACATTCATACCTATGGACAATTTGGAGTCGCTAATTAACCTAGCATGTTTTTGGAATGTGGGAGGAAACCGGAGTACCTGCATGCACGAGGAGAACATGCATACTCCACACGGAGATGGCCGAGGGTGGGATTGAACTCGGGTCTCCTAGCTGTGATGTCTGCGCTAACCACTCGATCGCTGTGTAGCCCCCGAATATTGTATTATTATTTAAATTTTGATTATTTCTGGAATAAATGTTTATATAAAAAATAAAATAAATGTAATAGCATTATTAAAATTAGGGGTGTCCCAATCCAGATATCTGCCCGATATCAGCAAAAAAACAAGTACTGAATTATATGTAAATATAATCTATATATCCCCCCCGATAAATGGTTTATCCGTAATGCCTTGTACTCTCTGCATCTAATTCCGAGCAAAGTTGTATTCAGGATTTGTCACGAGGGTTGAAATAGCCGACTGAACAACGTCTTCGCTGTGAATCTCCAACACATTGAAAAGATATCGATCTGGTCCTGTGAAGAAACGAGGCGTAATCGCACTGGAACACCCTCACAGGTGCTTCCAAGAAAAAGTGTAACTGCTGTAACAGTAAATCACTTGTCTTCAATGTCGACAACACCCATTTATACGTGACCATGCAGGTTGAAATTCAGTGGAATGTACCCTCCCACCGCAGAAACGTCTGGGAAGTGGCTGGACACGCCTTCGACTCAACACACACACACACACACACACCCTTAAATACTTTATCACATACAGTATACACTGAGTAGTGGAAAGCTTACTTCACAAAATTCACATGCTTCATCATTATGGGTGTGTCCTTGATGATGATTTCCCCCTTGTTCCTGTCAGTGGTTCGATTCGAGAATACTCTTTCTAGATTACTAAGAATACACACACGGATGCCATGCAATTATAAAAACCTAAGAGGAACTGTTGCAAGAGCCCCAAATGTTTTCCTATGCTAGCAAATGACAAAGTGGATCCAAAGGTTTGGACTAAAACTGCATATAAGAATAAACCTGTTCATCCCGTGCTTCATATTACTTCATGCTAATCTGGAGAAATGCAATTTCTTTAGAGCTACTGTTTTGTTTAATTCTCTGATTTTTTTTGAGAGGCAAGGCTTTCCACGGAAAAATAACACATATTTGTGCAGTTACAAGATATCTCCTTCCTGCCGATTTTAATCAATTAAAAGGACATGTTTTTTTTTTTAAATGGAAAAGCTAAACTTTGAGTGTGTTTGTGTGTGTCTTGCCTCCTCCTCCTCCTCCTCTTCCTCCACACTGGGCTCGGGGCTCTTGGTGGGACTGGAGGACAGGCTGAACCCTGAGGACGAGTTCCTGCTCACGCTCTAAGATGTCAAGACAAAGAGGGAAGAAAGACGGACATTCATAGGAAGCTACAAAGTCCACTAAATCCCCCCCACGACCATAGTGCACTGAGACATTTTTGTTCTCCTGTTTCTGTGAAAAGTCAGTGTGGTGCATTCAGTTGGATCGGCCCGCAACTAAAAGCTTTCGATGTTTGTTAAATGCTTGTTAAATTAACAGACTGTAACCTTGTTCACCGTCGGCCCATCAAGCACATGATGATTGTACACTGCTATAAAAGTAGACCTCTGTCAGCCACACAATTTCACTAACAACCTAGTATATTCTTTGCATTTTTTTAAAGTTATCTGAACAATTCCTGTTCACACAGACCTGCAAAAATAACTGAAAGCGCTGTAATACGCACACCGGGCCCCAAATTAGCGATGCAACTTTGTAAAGAAGCTGTATTCTCCATCAGAACTATGTTTTCAATGAAAAATATGGTGAAAAGTTGCAGTAGAAATGACAAGAGGGTTTACTCTGTGCATCTGTCTCAATGCCTGGGCATGTTGGTTCTATAGCTGAATGAACAAAGTAGAAGAACCCTCCTGGGTGCAGGCGGGACCATTGGCGAATGCACATATGCAATGCCACTTTATAAAGAAACTGTATTCTCCATCTGTATCAACATCTGGGCGTGTTGGTTCTATAGCGGAATGAACAAAGTAAAAGAATCCTCCTGGGTGGAGGCGGGGCCACTGGCAAATGCACACATGTGATGCCACTTTGTAAAGAAACTGTACTTGAGTGAAAAGTTGCAGTAGAAGTAACAAGAGGGTTCACTTTGTGTATATGTATCAACGCCTGGGCATGTTGGTTCTATAGCGGAATGAACAAAGTGAGCCCTCCTGGGGGAGGCATTTACACTTGCACCCATTTTGCCGTTCCTGTAATCAGCATGCAGATTGCACCCTCCTTCATGGTGTTGTGTGTTTATACTGCACACTTTGGACTGGCCTTTTATTGAGGCCAGCCTAAGGCACACTTGTGCGATCTGATCATTATAAACAGTTTGAGGCCAAAATATTACTACTATTATAATAGTTCTCAGTATGATGCACAGCTATATCTGTCATGTACACCTCCCCTTCAGGCTATTTCACATATTTATTAACATTTACTTTGCTTTTATGTTTAAATGCAGGTTTGCTGGAGACTAAAAAGAACAAAAGGTCCACACAGCGTTACATAATGAGCCTTCCAGGACCGAGTGGCAGCACAACAACAACGTGAAGAATGTTACTGGCCTCAAACGTTTTACTACTGTTCTCGTACCATCACAACAACTTTACAGCCTCACTGGGCCGGTTCAACTCCATAACGTAAGCACAGGAAGTACTGTAGCTACTCAGGTTTGATTTTGAATCATTACAATGATTGTACAATAGAGCTACAGTGAGTTTTTTAAAGTCCCAACACCTTGAAAAGAGCAGAATAAGAACCTGCATACAACACATATGTGTTCATTCCACCACAGGAGATATGTTATGTTATGTTATGTTATATACCCACATATGGGGGTGTGGGTAACCAACATTGGGTTTGCATATTCAACCAAAACCTGCCTGACGTTACATGACGTGAACACTAAAGCAACATATCTTACAGACAAGATTTATCAGCTCCGCCTCCTAACCTCTGACCAAGGCAATCAAATCGGGCCGATCCAACCTGGTGAAAGAATGTGAGGGGTTTTTTTTTCCTTGTCTTTGAGCTCAAGGGTGTGCCACTTTGGCAGTCCAGATGGGGCGTGGTTCTTTTTTTTTTTAAATCACTTTCTCAAACAGGAGACCAAACACTTTCAAAGGTGAGAATTGTTGGGATGGAAAGTAGTTTTTTTTTTAAATATAAAAAAGAAGGAGGAGAGGAATTCTTGCAGTACCATTAAAGGGGAACTGCACTTTTGCCCGTCATTCACAATAATTATGTGAAACATGAACACATATTTCTTTCCCTTTTTTGTGCATTATAACACAAGAAAACAAATTAATATGAGCTAGCTAACAACGGACAGCATGGGAAATACCTATTTTGACTCTAATGCCCTCATTCACAATCCTTATGTGAAACATGAACACATATTGCTTTCCCTTTTCTGTGCATTATAACACAAGAAAACAAGTTAATATGAGCTAGCTAACAACGGACAGCATGGGAAATACCTATTTTGACTCTAAAGCCCTCACAGAAAATATTAACCAAGCTACAGCGATATTATCGCTGAAAAACTATTTTTATCTAGCCGACTAACACGACGCGTCACTATTCGCTAGCCTCAGCATCATTCGCAGACGCAAGAGTGGATACCTAGCTCTTGATTTTGCTACAAACACTCAACAAGATGCTCGTTTGCCGTCTGCATTTTTTTTTACCTGAGAACTGGAGCACCCGTCTTGTGCTGGAAGACACAAGGAGAGCGGACATTGTGTTTTAAATCATCAAAATACGGCAAGATACTGCAACTATTCCATGTTATCATCATTGTGCGTGTTAATGCATGATCACAGCATGGATATCAAACCATGCAAATACTGTTAGGTTTTTTAAGAGGGCTTCATAGTCAAAATAGGTGTGTCCCAATGACATGTATCATATTGACTCGTTTTCTCATGTGTAATGCACAGAAAAGGGAAGGAAATACGTGTTCTTGTTTCATAAAAGGATTCTAAATGATGAGCAAAATTCCCAACAAAATTGCAGTTCCCCTTTAAAGAATTATAAAGGAGACTAAATGAAAACAGGAATACTGGAAGCTTGAAAGAAAGGCCAAAAGGTTAGTGAGGTCAATCTAGGAGCATGTGCAGGACCTTCCATGTGTCATGATGACGTGTAAGTGTGTGTGTGTGACTTTTAATTTCACTCCATCTGGTAAAACACATACATCACTCTTGAGTGAATTCCACCGTGATGACAGATTATTTCTCATGATAGGTCGCCAGAAGTCAAAGCAGCGTGTTAAGAAATTCATGCATTCAGACACCACAACAAAAACATCATCTGAGAGAACTTTTTTTTCGCATGCATGCGTCTCCGACACAACAAACACAAAAGCTCCGGAAATGTTAACGCGTGCAAAGGCAAAGCCGGAATATCTGCCAGTCGTAATGCAAATGACAGGACTTTGCACATGGATGACGCGTACGCTCCTGCAGGGAAGCTAAATGAAGATACATCATGCATTGCCGTATTTCTGTTTCTGTCTTTAAACGCCCCGTATGAGAGTGGAACCTCTAAAGTCAAACAATGTGGAGGTCAAACCATCATTAATGTGTGACGTCGGCAAATCTTGTGAGACTTCAATTCAGTGAGCATCAGTGTGTTTGTTTTTTGACACTAACATTGAGTGTGATGATAACCAAAGAACATAACATTAACATTATACACTACGTAGTATATACATATGAGACTGTAGCTCAGTAAGCATCAAAGGAAGTACCTCCGCTCAAGGCGTGATGATAACCATAGAGAGGATGTAAATATAGTTAACATTAAGTAGATACTGTCAACATACATATATGTAATATATATAGAAGTACCTGCGCTAGAGCAAAAGGGTGATGATAACCATAGAGTGGGTGTAAATATAGGTAACATTAAATAGATACTGTCAATATATATATATATATATATATATATATATATATATATATATATATATATATATATATATATATATATATATATATATAATGAGGTCAGGCATTTTACTTTATATTTGATTTGTTTTGGACTTTTGAGGTTCCGTTGAGTTATTGCTGCAGTATTTTATTTTAGGTATGTGAACATTAATAAATGTATTTACCAAGTCCTTAATAGTTATTATGTGCTATTACACGTCTGTCTGGTTGTGAGTTTTTTTTTACGTTTTATTAGATTTTGTTCAACTTTTGAGGTTCCACTGTGCTGTGTTCAGGGTCTTTTGCTGCATTTTAGATCATGTAAGTCGAGTTACTGTAACTTCTCATTGGAATTTATCTGTGTTATTCATACACGTACACGGATACCGGCAAGTTTATAATACTACAAGCAACATTTTCATGATACAGTGCAACAAACTACCACCGTAGTAACACATTTATAACAGCGTCAATCAAAAACTGAAACGTCATTGTCGTAGTAGGTGCTAGTCTACCTGAAAATGCGCTTTTAAAAGAACAAAATTTTGTGATGTGGTAGGTTGCAACTACAACAACACAAGTGTTGCGTTCAAGGACGGCGCGAGTAACCTCACCGTGGTCTGCTGCTGGAACACCAGGTCCGAGTCCAGGCTGCTGACGCTCAAGCGGGGGACGCCCTGCAGGTACACGGGAGATACCACCTGCTGCATGAGTGGCTGCTGCATGAGTGGCTGCTGCATGACTGGCTGCTGCATGAGCACGTAGGACTGCTGCTGCACGGCCGGCTGGACCGGAACCAGGTAGCGAAGCGTGCTGTAGTTGCCGTTGACTGCGGTGTATTGCAGCGGGGAGGCCGAGCGAGCCGTCGTCGTCGTCAAGACCGCGCCTCCGCTCACTGGCTCCGGCGAGGGCGAGGCCACGTTCATGGTCCGGTAGGTGGTCGTTGTGGTTTTCTGGCTCGTCTGTACCGACATATTTGATGGGGGTGGATAAAACTAAAAAAAAAGTTGTTAAAAGGTTACGGAAGTTTGGTGGTTGTTTTCCAGAGTTGAGCGGAGAGGAGACGTGCGAGTCCCCCGATGTTACTTCCTCCTCTGCGGGCAGCACAAGAGAGGAAAGTCCGGTTAGAGGAGTCGGAGAATCTGCCTTGCACGAAGGGAGGTGCTCTTGCTCCGCATGCAAATAGCGTCTCTGCCCTTTGCTGGAGGTGGGCGGATCACAAGGTAATAATCGTGCAAGTAAAAAAAAAACGTGTTTTCACAGTTGGCTCCAAATGTGATGTCACAAGTTAACTCACCGGTCTCCATGGAAACGTCCATAGCTTAGCACATGAATGTGGCAGTAGGTCTTTTGTTTTTTTTATAATTCTCTTAAGTTGGGTAAGAGTATGTGCACAATCACAACACAAAAGCATATATCATTTGTCTTAGATTGTGTATTTGATATTTTATACTTTTACATTGCTATAAATGTTTGAGAATGTGCAAAGCTACACGTTGGACACTAGATGGAGACATCCACTTCTATTTCATGCAACTGTGGGCTTGTTGGTGTAATATTAAAATGTAATTATTGCTTACTGATAACATAATATATAATGTAAAAATGAGTCGACTGAATATAGGTCACGAATGTTGGTTAATCTAAAAAAACAGTGTTAGCGAAACTACTAGTACTACCACTATTCTCGCGAGATGGCAACGGGATGTTCCAATTCATCCATCCCGGAAGTCCTTCAATATAACAAGTCCGTTAATAATGGCCGCCGAGCGAATATTCAGTCATTCCACAAACAGTCCACTCATCACCGAAGGGGTACGGGTGACCCTATAGCCTCCCCGAATCCACGGAATCCATTCCTGGTAAGGCAAAAATAGACAAGATATGTCGTTAGGGTGCCAACTATGTGGCAACTTTTTATCCTTCTGCAGCGACTTGTTCCGCTATGTTGCTATGCCAGACCGCAGTCACAACCGCCAAAATGAAGTATGCTGGGGATCTTTGTCTTCATACGTTGTTTTAAAACTCATTATACGAAAGTATGTGACGTTTTGGCATCTGTTTTCAAATTCGGCAAAGCTGACATACCCTCACACTGTTGTTTAGATGAAACAATTCGTGTTGTTGAAGATAGTCATTCCTTTTATATGTATTAGTCCTTGTGATGACGTCAGCCTTTTAACTGTGTCATTTTCCAAAAGCAGGTGATTTTTTTTTTAGCTGATGGCTTTTTGGCACGTCTGCTTTTCCTGCAGTTCCTCCTTCCTGGTCTGGCTGCGTACCCATAATGTATTGCCAGCGGGCCTTTATGTTCTTAGCTCACCTCATGTAACCTCAGTGGATTCTCCATCAGTCCTGTCCGCAGCACAGAACCACCTCAGGCCGGGATGAACCTCTCTACTGCCTGCTCTACACTCCTGCTTTAATCATACGTATGCACATTACCATCATTTCTGTTCTGGATCTTGTTGAAAATGGATGTAATTATGCATAATTATTACCTTTTCCCTCAGGTCCTGGTAAATCTTACCTTTATAATAGTGCAGAAGCAATGTCTGGTTCAGGAGACTTACCAGGTGAGTTTTTGCATTGGAAAAGCAATATTCATTTTAATGACTAGGGAAGTTTTATTTTGTTGAGCATGTGACAAGAGCGCAGCAACCTTAGTTATCCTCAAATTTAACACATTTTGCATTCAAAATGAATCCCCATTTTGGAGTATCAAGTGACGATCAACGATCATATGTACCCACAGCCATCGAAGGCTCCGGGATGGGTGGGATGAAGCTCCCCATCGGGATGACCCGAAGGGCCATAAGTTACGACGACAACCTGGAGGCCCCCATGTCCACGCCCCCCCATGACATCAACATCACCAACCTGTGGAGGCGCCCGGTTGTGCCAGATAGGAAGTTTAACCAGCTGGTTGAGGTGAGACCATCTCCCACACCACATACAGTACATACTACTATACTTATCTAAGGTTTATTATTTCATAACCTCCACTTTTTTGACTCATAATGTTATAACTCAAATCCAATAGTATTTTGCCAATTGCCAATTTCATAATAATTAGGGCTGTCACACGTTAAAATAACCATCCATCCACTTTCTATCCCACTTGTGCTCACTAGGGTTGTAAATGGTGATTGAATATGATTAATATATACCATTAATATTATGTAATATAACTTTTTGTCTCATAAAATTACAATAAAATTTTTTGGACACCTTGTATGTTTGTATATTTTGCATGTTTATAATGTACTGGAAAACAAAACAATTAGTGTTACGTTAAACTGCATTTTAACTTAAATTTGTTTGTATTTTTCACCAGGAGGATGAAGGCGGTGCATCGCGTCAGTCTAACTTACCTGACAGTGCCCCCTCCAGGTCACAAAGCGTGGTGAAGACCAAGGCTTCCTCCATCATCCTCAACTCCCTCATCACCAGTAAGATTGTGACAGCAATTGTCTGCATTAGTATATTTTTTCTAGTTGTGTGTGTGCATACACAGACATTAGGCATTTCTTGTTTACTTTTGTCTTTTCAGAGCAGACTCACGACAGCATGTACAAGTTTGAGCAGAAGGTGGGATTGACGGATACCAGCTACACTCCTCACAAAGGCCTTAAGGCAGAAGAGACGCGTCACCTCCATCGTATGCCCGAATCCTTCCAGGTAGGACACATGCAGAGCAAGAGGATAAACAACATAACAAAAGTGCTACACTCATTGTGACGCCGCTGTGCAGAAAATGCAGATCCAGAGCATGGAGGCCCGAGAGGAGCGCCAGAACTCCTCTGCCCAGTCAACTCCATCCACCACTCCCCACACCTCCCCTAAACAGCAGCGCAGGTACACACAAACAAATCAACATGCCGAGCAACCATGTGACAGCATCCGAGCTAATGTGTAACTTGTTCATGTTTCATGCAGGAGCTGGTTCAGCAGCACGAGCTCTGACATCAGCGTCAGCTCCTCCAACAGCAGCGTGGACCTGGTAGGAGGAGATGGGGCGGCGGTGGGAGGCGGAGTGCTGGAACGCTGGGGCGTTTTTGGGCCGCGGCCACTCGTGCACAAGTCCACCTCCGATCTGGGCTCTGATGCCTCTAATGCAGGTTAATAAAATATGACATTTTTCACAATGTAAACCTGCATAAAAAGGGAATTTGAATACCTGCTCACAGTCAGGAAATCTTAAATATCACTCATAAATATATTTAACAAGCAATCTGTGCCTGTGTAAACACAGAGGTGACGTCATGTTGTAGTCCTACATAAACAAAACAGGCGGCGGGTTAATAAGTGAATGGGCGACCTTCAGACTGGCAACCACGTTGGATGTTGCGTATGGTATATAATACCTGCTGATGTTTTTGACCAGCAGCAGCCTGTAGAGGAGAACCTTTTTTAGAGTTGTTTTTTTTTCCCACCCAGCGCAAGCCTTTTGCATGACTTTAGGTAGGTAAGAACAAAATCTAAATACTATTCTTTATCAAATGGTGATGAATAATTAATAAGATAATTTTGCATACTTTTTCCCATAAAATATCTTAGCCAAACCAAATCTTACCACTAGCCCCCTTTTACTCCAATGAAAGATAGTAACTACAGTGTACAGGAAAACCACAGATAAAAGGTAAAATGTGCATTAAATGTTAAAATCAAGCAATAAATGAATAAAAATAATATGAAAATAGTACAAGATTAGATTTTAACATTATTTTTAAAAAAAAACTACACTGAAAAAAATTTCCACGAAAAATCCAATTTAATTGCGACTACGTAACGCTCTGTGTATGCACACACCCACCGAAACAGAGAGGCTATATGACTAACTAAAGAGCTCAGTGGGTTTATGCCTTTGTGCTGGAAACAATGCACAGCGTGAATTTGCTTCCTTCCTTCCTTCCTGCCTCTGTGGAGGTGAGAGATGAGGAGATATGCACATGGCAATACAGAATATTAAGGCCGGCAAAATTACCAAATTTTCATTTATTGTGTGATTAATAATAGCTAGAATTGTCTGTGTACATTCTCGACTTCAGACTCCCAAATGCAACTATGGTTAGTTCGGAGCTCGTTTTTATCTCACGAGGGAAGCTAATCCTCCTTTTTTTCTGTCTTTATGTAGCAGGCTTTGCCCTGCAGGCGTACCGCGGCGCCCAGAAGCCGAGCGCCATGGAGGTCATGAAGTCACAGGGCACGCTGACAGCTGACGGCCCCGACGCCCAGAAGGTGGCGCCGCCCAAAATGGAGATCCCGGCGGTGGAGGGTCGGCGACAGGGGGCGCGCCCGCACAAGCTCAAGCCGCGGGACATGAACATCCTCACGCCCTCCGGCTTCTAGGCGCCGATGAAGTGTTACGTCTCTCCTGTTACCTGATTGGCCGCTGCTCCTTATTATGAAGTCATCATCAGTCATCATTCAGTTGAGTCAGTGAATGTGAAACATGCGCGGCCTGGTCCATAATCATCATTATATTACATTTCAATGTGGTTGACATCCCATTAACCTACATTTATGGCAGCTCTTTGAGACAAAAAAATCTAATGTAAAATCATGCTAGTATTCCATTAAATTAGTGCATGGCAGCACACTTTAATCTAGCCAGGTCATGGTCCACCAATTTGTTCATATTTAGAAAAAAAAATCCTCCATGGGAAATAATGGAAAGGTTTACTTTATTTTGCCGAATTGTACAGCTTCAGGCATTTGTCATTAGAAGTTCCATTTTTTTCCAAGGCAGTTAACTAGCTACCGCAGCAACCGGCTAAGGGACCTCCTATTTCTTCATATATAGAAAGAAAGTATCACCATACAATTCATGGAAATTTAATCTTTTCCCCAAAAAAGGGCTGCAATTGACTGGTGATCAGGGTGTATCCGGCTTCTCATTTGAGGTCAGCTGGGGTAGGCTCCAGCATACCCACGACACTAGTAAGGATAAATGGCATTGAAGTTTGCTGTATAGACGTTTTGTGACTATAAGTCAAATTTTCTTGTGGCCTAAGTCGGTGGCCAACATTTCCATGAAAAATCTGTCAAAAATCTACAAACTTTAAGCCTATTCAATGTTGGCGGTCACTTGCAAGCCAATGGACCTCTGTTAAGATTAAAGCTACAAAGTGAGCTATTGTTGTATTGTACATTGTGACCCTCAACATCTAAAACTCAGAATATCCCAAACCAACTTCTAACATGGCCATATTTTAAGTGTCGGCATACACTGGTCTAACAGGCTTTCTCTTAATTTAACTTTTCATAAAGCCTTTTAAATAGCCTCTTATGATTGCACCTTAGCTTGCTATGAACCACCAGGGACATGACATTTGTTCATTTGTCATGCTGCACTAACTAATGACTCATGGAATCGAAATGTAGTATCTTGAAGCAAAAAAAAAATTATAAAACAAGCTAACTTGCGCGCTTGAATATTCCACATTTTATTGTTTTATGTCTTTATTATTTAGATGTTTTAATGAATATGTATTTGCGTATGTGTAGCAAAGAGATGACTGCAGTACACTCAAGTGGTCAAATATGAAGGGTTTGTTTTGAAGTAGAAACCACTAATGTTTAAATGCAGATGTTTTTTTTTTTAACAAAAAGACTCCTAAAAAAAAAAAACAAATACATAATTAGATTCATCCTGTGATGTCAAACAGTTCCACAGTGGTTTTTATTTGACAGATTGTTTGGTTGGATGTCCAATATGTGAAGATTTGTCTTTATTGCACTTTTTTTTTTTTTTCAGTAAGAGGACCAGTCGCCTCACTGGCACAATAGACTGTTGCGTACCTGTTACCCTTTATGGCGTACCTGACATCCCGCTGTGGCGTTCCCTTGTCCTTAAGCAGTCGTGACGATTAAATGTCTTTCTCTGTGACTAAACGGGACTGAAGTCTGTCTCGAAATTGTTTCTTCATGAGACTTGAGCTTGATTCAGAAAGTCTCAGCATTGCTTTTGACTGCATTTGAGAATAAATGTTCAATTCTCATTGGAAATAAGGCCTTTTGTCTTTCGTATTTAAGCATTTCCTGCAATGCAGCTAATATAATTTCATTTGCGAGAGGTTGGTACCTGGACTAAATGTTTTGTTTCAATAGAGTTGACAGCTAAAATGTATTTTCTGTCTTTTATTATGAAAGCGCATTCATGCAAAGTGAACATAGCAAGGCTTCCTCTGTGTCTTAAGTGTATAAAATAGCAAAACACGACTCCAAGGTTGAGAGAAAAGTGGTGAAACTTATCGAAAGATTGAACCACTAATTCTCCCTTTTCCCTCCATTCTCACAGGCTCTTTAAGGTGCGTTCTCGCCTTCCCCTCACTCCATCATCATCATCATCATCAGCCAATCCCTCCCGTGTTCTCATCTTCCCATACATCTGAAAGAACAGCTCCATCTCGTTCTGCAGTGTCGAGTTCCGCCGATCTGCAGCAGCCTTGGCCCTTTCCATGTTGCGGATCTTGACCTCGGCTACACTCTGGCTCCGCTTCTGCTGCTCCAGACCCTCTCGCAGTACCGCCACCTGTCGCTGGAGGGCGTCATTGCAGCGTTCCAATCTGGGGCAAGGGACAGAGGCGTCATTAGAGCACGGTAAGTATTTGTTGTGGTACTGATCAAGAAGTATAGTTCGGTTTTGTTGCATTTCCATGATCAATTATTTGGGACCATGAATGTGAGTGTGAATGGTTGTTTGTCTATATTTGCCCTGTGATTGGCTGGCGACCAGTCCAGGGTGTACCCCGCCTCTCACCCAAAAGACAGCTGGGATAGGCTCCAGCACCCCCACGACCCTCGTGAGGAAAAAGCGGTAGAAAATGAATGAATGAATGAATTATTTGGGACCGGTTTAAAGTATTTTGGTATGTACACATATGACATTGAAACACGACCGAATACTAAACACTTCTTTAATCCTTCCAAACCACTTCTTAGTTTGTGAATTTTTTTAACCGTAAGCCTAAAGACTGAGCTAGAACAGATTGACAATTGGACTTAAGGATTCTAGTGTCCATCTTTTAAAAGATGCAAGTAAAAGACCTGATTTACCTCTGTATCCTGGCCTGGTACTCGGTCTTCTGCTGGGCCATCTGCTGCCGAAGCTCAGCCAGAAGCGATTGAGCATCACTGGATTGCGACTGAGGCTCACTACCCGGAAGTTCTGGAGGAGGACCCGAGGGGAGGAACACCTCTGAGCTCCCAGTGCTGATGGGGCTCAGGATTGAGACGGATGTTGGAGAGTTTAAGTGGTGTCCTTCGTCACCCTCGCTATCAATGTTCTTCTGTTCCTGGCAGTTTTCTTCTACTTGACTTGAGTGTGACCTCTTTAACGTCATATCAGGACTAACCTCAGGATCACTGCTCTTGTCGAATGGTAAAATCTCACAGGAAGACCACGATGAGGATTCATCCACCGTCTGCCATGCCTCGTCTGGTTCTTCGCCAGATTCTCCCTCAGCGTTGTTCTCTAAATGTTCACCAGTGACGTCCTCCATCATCGGACTTTGAGATGTTATTTTCAAATTGTCGTAAACAGACGGACTGCTGTCTTCCTGCGCATCACTGCTGCCCGGACTGACTACTTGAGAAACATCAGCCCCTTCACCTGTGTCTTGTGTGGCACCAGAACTCCATAGATGACCCACTGTGTCTCCCAGACCTGACCAGGCTTCGATCCAGCCCATGTGGACTGATCTAGGCTGCTTGTTTTGGGCACTGGCAGGGGACGACCCGCAACTAGAGAGGTGCTGGTGGTAATCAGTATTGTTCCCGTCGGGTTGATGTTGCAAGGCCTGACTTGAGGAAGGCACGGGGTAGAAGCAGTTCTCCGGATGGGAGGACGTGTAGCGGTGGCCTAGGAATCTTTTGTGGCCTGAGGATACGTTTGATGTGGCATTAGCCGCAGAGGAGCTACAGCTACAGAAAGCAAGAAAAACTCAAGTTAGTCTTCCCAAGTTCTATCAGATACGGCGGATTGATGACTGCAGTACTGTGGAAGTCAGGGTTCACGTAGAGTACCTGGTATTGCGGCCATCCAGAGCATTGTGTCCCGACTCGCCGCATCGCTCTGTAATAAGCGGCAGGGACATCTGACGAAGGCATGGCGGCTGGTGTAAATGAGGTTGTCTCAGAGCACTTGGTGACGCCTGAAAACCTCCGTCATGATGTGCAGGAACTGGTGCAGAGACTCTTGAGAACAGAGACTCATGCTCTCGGATCAGCTCTAACATCAGGACCTGGACTAGTGCTGCACCTGGAATGCATTTTTGGGGGGTATTTTTAACACTCTGTACCAAAAACTACACCAAGTGAGATCCAGAATTCATAACATAAAGCATCCTGATACAGCATATACCTCCCATGATGCTTTGTAGGTCCTCAGCCTTGGCTCGTAGAATATTAGGTCCAAATACTGTAGCCAGATTCTGGCAGCTCATCTTGTTCCCTTTTGAATGACTCTGGACTTCATTAAGAAACCTTTGCACAAGAAAAACAAGTGGAAAGGTTAACTCAGGACCTCCTCCTTTTTTGATATAGTTCGGGTTTGTGAAAGTACTCACTGGCAAATGAACTTCAGAAGATTATAATTGGCCACTGGCAACTCTTGAAGAAGATTCCTTAACTCCTCTAGACCCTGAAACAGCAAAAAAAAAAAATGTTTAATGCGGCCTTTTTGTTGGCTAAAAATAACCAATTACCTAAAAATGTCATCCAATACTATATGCTAGGACTACGTTAAAAAGCCATAGCATTTCAGTATGTGGAATCAAACTATGGAATGGATTGAGTAAGGACCTCAAACAATGCACAACGATGAGCCAATTCAAGAAACAATACAAGCAGTTGATGTTTGCTAAATACAAGGATGAAGAGTCTTGAACCAGTCATGATGTGCTATATATATATATATATATATATATATATATATATATATATATATATATATATATATATATATATATATATATATATATATATATATATATATATATATATATATATATCACTATATTGACACTTACTATGGTACCCATTATGTCATTGTATGGTCATATCACCTCGTATTTCGGTATGTGACAAAAAATAAAGAAAATTAAAAATGAA
The DNA here is from genome assembly GCF_030265055.1 of Doryrhamphus excisus. Classification (NCBI taxonomy): domain Eukaryota; kingdom Metazoa; phylum Chordata; class Actinopteri; order Syngnathiformes; family Syngnathidae; genus Doryrhamphus; species Doryrhamphus excisus. The sequence continues at coordinate 11,565,532 of NC_080476.1, forward strand.
AAAAATCTATATATATATATATATATATATATATATATATATATATAGTAAAAAAATAAATAAAATAAAGTTTTAAAAAATTATAAAATAATACAAAAAAACTAAATTATATTAGGAAAGCAGGAAGTGAACAAATGTAACAGTTACTGATTGTAAAAGTACCAGATGGAGGGGTAGGATTTAATAAGCTTTGCTTCTTCCTACTCCTTTTGGACATGTGGAACTGTGAACTGATTATGTGATGCATTCAATTGTAATCTGATGCATGTTCAAATGAAATTAAAACATTACCATTACCATTTTTGCATTCAAGACATAGTGAGACATCACCTCTATGGGGTCATTGGAAAGCTTTGTGCCGCAGAGCAGGAAGTCCTGGTAGTGACTGTAAGGAACCAAAGGTTCTGGAAGCTGTCTCAAGTAGAGTTTCAGCAATGATGCCACCGTGTGGACATCTGTGTTACTGCAGGCAGAACAAGTCAAATTCCCAGTCTGAAAATGTCAACAGTGACGAGGCATACAGGAAGATGGAGTAACCGCACCTGTCGAACGAGGGCCGTTCCCCGGCATCAAACGCCTCTTGCAGCTCTCTCACCAGACTGGCCCGTCCTGGCTGGCGAAACAAGCCAACCTCCTGTAAGCCTCGCTCTCGTATGAAGTTGACACATTGCTCCACCACCAGGGGAACCGAGCGGACACCATAACGCCGCTCATACAGCACCGTCTCCTCCAGGCGCTGACCAAAAACACCTACAGAGGAGACAGTCCAAATGTCCGTAGGATCAACAGAAAGACTTGTTTACTGATCTGTGGTAAAACTGGATAGACCATCACACGGCGGGACAATTCCAAACAAAGTTGCTTAGCAATGTCTGAAGCACATGAAGTACAAGGTTGAACCAAACTAAACAAGCCTACAAAAGGACTCATTTGTCTTTTATACCTGTGAAAGGGATCCAGACCCCCTTGTTGAGGCTTTTCAGCCACTCGTCCCCCTGGCCGGCGCTGTTGGACAAGAAGAAATACGAGCCTGGACTGGCCAACACGTCTCGGTTCCCTAAAGACACAAACACAGCTCTGCTTTTAATTGTTTTTGCAGTGAAAGTTTTTTTTTACCAAGATGGCTAATCGAGTGTTTTTTTTTTTTTCCAGACTAGCCAATGTCAGTCTTGAGGTAGAGGCTATTGAATGATTAGAGCAAATGAGGAAATCCGATTACGTTAATGCAAGACAAGATCACAAGAGGACAAGGCTCTATACTATATCAATTATTGTCAACAGTCCATAGATACCTGCAGCCTAGACCTCGGCACGCTCTTCTTGCTAGGAATATTTCAAATACTATACAGTAACCTGAAGGTTCTAGACACAAAATATTTTTTCTTTCGCTATACCAAAACATACAGACAAACCTCAGTTTTGTACACCCCAGTTTTCATACGATTATGCATTCTTTCGCCCTAATTTTTTCTCGGTTTTTGTACAGTATCGCACGTCACAAACTGGTCTTTTTTGCTTGATACTGTATCGCTCTGGGGCGGCACGGCGGTCGAGTGGTTAGCGCGCAGACCTCACAGCTAGGAGACAAGGGTTCAATTCCAGCTTCGGAGTTTGCATGTTCTCCCCGTGCATGCGTGGGTTTTCTCCGGGTACGCCGGTTTCCTCCCACATTCCAAAAACATGCTAGGTTAATTGGCCACTCCAAATTGTCCATAGGTATGAATGTGAGTGTGAATGGTTGTTTGTCTATATGTGCCCTGTTATTGGCTGGCCACCAGTCCAGGGTGTACCCCGCCTCACGCCCGAAGACAGCTGGGATAGGCTCCAGCTCCAGCACCCCCCGCGACCCTCGTGAGGAAAAGCGGTAGAAAATGAATGAATGAATGACTGAGGTAGTAACAGAGGCAGTGATGGAATATTTCACATTTACATTATGCTAATGACCGGGTACGTTGTATGTACGTTTGGTTTTTCGTTGTACCCTCGAATTATTTCGCCCTCCCCTCTTCAAAGTCAAATCAAGCATGGAGTTTGGCCTCAGAACCTTGAAAACTTTGAGTCAGCATCCCCCCCCCCCCCCCCCCACCCACCACCCCAAGGACGAAACACACATACGTAGATGACCAAGTGGGATTAAGAAGTAATATGTGGATAGAGTGGGTCACCTTTGAGGCCTGCTCTGTCATGTTTCCAGGATTTGAAGCAGCTGAGTCCCATGCTGCTGCACTCCCTCTCTCTCTCTCTCTCTCTCTTTCTCTTTCGCTTTCTCTTTCTCTCCGGTTGCCCCGGTGATGATGATCGCAAATGATGAACTTGTCCTTTTCTTGTCGCTGTTGCTTTTTTGAAGGCTAGTTTGCATAGAAGCTATGACAGACTGGGAGAACCAACTTCATAATATCCTGATCTGGCAAAATTTCAAGGAAGTTTATGGAAGGGATGTCCTGAAGTTAGTAAGACATCCGGAGTAGTCTCCTAAGGATCTTTAGAGACAGGTAGTGGTAGAAGTCCAAATTTATCAGAGAACCCTGACATCCGGATGAACAAAAGGTTGAAGTTGATGCATCAGTTAGCATTCGTGGCTAAAGCATGGTAGCCCTTTGTGGTGTGTCCCGCTCATCATCATCATCATCATCATCATCTAGTCGCCGTCCATTTGCAAACAATTGGCTGACTCAGCTTTGGCCAATAATCTCAAGGGATGAGAAACTGGCGGGATTGAAGATTTTTGGTCAAGTTCCTGGAAAAGGTGTAGTGGTTCACAGAGATGAGTTTTGTGGTGGTGGGATCAATTCCAACTTGACAGTTGAGACTAGTCCAGGGTTGTAGTCCACTTTTGGCCTGAAGTCAACTGGGATAGACAACAATCTGGAATCAAAATGGAACAATGGATGGATGGAGAAGACTTCCAGTTCTGGTTCCTTTTGGATGTTAAGGAGGGGCGACCAAGGCTCTTAAGACTTGATTCTGATTTTAGAACCTAAAAACCTGTTTCGGGTTTTCCATCATTGAAGCAGCGTCTTGTTGTACAATTTCAGCATTTAGTTCGGGAATTACCTGTGGTTGAAAAGTGGAGATGTTGAGATCTTGTCCTTGACGAGCAGTTTTTGTCCAAATTGAAATGTTCCTAAAAAATCTTCCTAAGGAAACTCCAGACTCCTCGAAGTGCCTTTACCCAAAAGGTGCTGCCTCCTCCTGATAAAACCTCCTCTGCTTTAGTCTTTGGTTAAAAAAATGGCTTCTACATTTAAGCCATGCCCACGGTGGACAACAAAAGCTCTTCCTTTGGTCTCTGGGTACTTTGGACGGACTTTGTGCCTGTGTAATCCCATTTTTTTTTGTGTCCCTTCTGGGTACTTCAAGTGGAAGGAATCACTGGCTGAGACACAAAAGCAGTATCATTCCATCTGCCTGTCTTGCAAGGTCCTTCTCCCAACACGCATAAAAAAAACAACATTCTAAAGGAGTCATCCGCTCCCTCATTCTGGACGTCCTTTGCCATCCTAGAACATCTGGCTTTCCTCGTCCCGCTCCTCCATCCCGCCCCCCCCTCTTGTCCGCCACTTGTCCCTTGTCTTTGTCCCCCGTCCAGCTTGTCCTTCTCCCTTGTTGCCACTCTCCTCCCTCTCCCTCTCGCTTTCCCTGTCTCTCTCTCTCTCTCGACATTTCCCAGCACTATGTGTGCCCCTGTGTTGCCCCCCTCCCCATTTACCTCATCAATAACAGTACTGTGTGTGTGTGTGTGCCTGTGCATTAGGAAAATTGGTTCTCTGCGACGCAGCGCTCTTTTTACTCAAGTAATCACAGCAGAGAGAGAGAGGGAGAGAGATGTAGAGATAGATGGAGAGGGAGAGAGATGATCTGGCTCTGAATCTGCTGCTGCTGCTGCTGCTGAGATATGGCCGGTTGCAACACACACACACACACACACAGTGTCACCATGATTCAAGTGGACATTAAAGTGAGCCAGGCTGGCTGTCCCTGTCAACTTTTGAACTCCATGTAAAAGGCTTCAGTTCAATATTTTTTTTTTCTTGTGCCTTACCGGCTTCATGTACAAAACGGAAGATTAGACAATATACGGTATTGTCAAATCCTAGTCTTAATACTGTATTTACATCTGTCATAGTCCTGAAATTTTCACCCCATTGCATTTATTGTTTCCAAAATGTGCATTACTCTGCAAATATTCTATGCAAAGCAAAATAGAATGGTTACCAAACACTTGTCTTTGATTTCTCCCACCCAATCAAAATAATAATAATAATAATAACAATCATGAAAAAAGTACGGTACTACAATTGATTATAAAGGCATTCTGTAATAATCGCATCTTCCTGATTGATCGACTCTCAGACTTTTAATCCCAGCCGAAAGCTTTAACGGCTGTCTGTCGATACAAGTGACGCCGCACGACATACTCTCCATTACCGAGTGTGTGTGTGTTTGTGTGTAACAAGCTTTCCGATAAATGAAATAGTAAATAAAAGTACCGCCTCGTACCCACTGGAATTAATCATGTGCGGGAAAATGCTGCTTGTGTCAGCAACAACTGAAGACATTGGACAGGCTAATCGGTCAAATTTTTCTTTGTTTTGATTTTTTTGCGGTATTTTGTTTTCCTCAGATTTTAACTAATGAAGCCAATGCAGTGGAGCCTTGGTTAGCATCATTGATTTGTTCTGGAAGGTCCGACTCTAACAGAAACAGACGCCAACTGAATCAATATTTACCATATGAAATTATGTAAATCCAATGTACACATGTAGTTTACACGTAATCAACAATACCAAATACATATAAATTATGAAGAAAAAAAAACTTTTCTCTGCGGGTTATTGTGTGTAGCTGCTCTATAGGAGGCTACAACTCAAGGCAACGGGTAGAAAAAATTTGCATAATAGACTCATGCATTGTATTAAAACATGATAAAACGCATGCCATATTGTACGCTAACCAGAGAATGCACACAAATTGTTAACCAAAAAACACCTTAACCGGGGCGGTCACTGACCGAGGTTCCACTGTACGTGACTATGTGCAAAACTGACTGGGGCAAACCAGAAACGAATATTACTTCTATAAAAGTAACCTGAAAGAGTAAAGTAACTAATTTGCAGTACTTCCTATACATGTTTTTTAACTTACTTACATACGTACTGTATGTAAGTCTGACAGAAGCATGCCCGCAGTGTCATTTTTCACAATTTCAACTATGCCCCGATGATAAAAGTGAGGTTATTTTTGCGTTTTTATGTCAAGTGTAGACATACAAAAACCCTGAGGTTAACGATGGCAGTAAACATTCGATCGGTTTAGTTTTATTGACTACTCTTGACCAATGACAGCGCAGTACAGTGGGTGGATGCTAACTACTGTACCTTTTGCGGATAGTATTCCAAACAATTGTGCAAATCGTGTTCTTAATAACGACTCCACAGGCAAGGATTTCATATGTCAAGTTGTTCCCTAAATGTGTTACGTAACCATCATAAGTTCCATATCTAATAACAAACCGCTCCCGCCCACTTTAAGCAGCTGGTGGAAATTGTTGCGGTGTCTCACCGACTCCCACATCCCGAGTGGAATTTTGTGTCACCGATGGTGTTGTAATGTTAATTTTAGCTTGGCTTTTTCGATTTAGCCTTGTTGCTTGCTTACAGTAAGGCTAACGACAGGTGTTTGCTGCACAACTCGAAAGAAAACCATTATAAATGTGAGCTAGCATAACTTGTCTCGTTTAGCTCCACCTTCGACTACAAGCCAACGAACAGATTTAGCGAAGCCTTTCGAGGCAAAGAATCTCCACTGAGTTTAATAATGTGACTATTGTGCTCAAAGAGAGAATGACCACCTTGTCAGATGTACAAATTAACAATGGGTTTAAAGAGGAGCCCTGATGAACACCACCAACAACTAAGATGTTTTGTTTCATCCAGAATATGGAATGAACAATTGACCAATTTATTCGGCTTTTGACTTTTTAGAACAGAGCCCTAGCAAGGTTAGCAACTACCTTTTTTGTGATTTTGCAGTACTAGGCAATACTCGTGTTCCCATGTTACCCATAAGGCACAGCGAGGCGTGATGTACCTTTTATATAACATACCCATTATCTGCTAATAAAAACATCCAAATTAGAATCTTGTTTTTGTTTTTTTTTCCCAGCAGGACGAAAGAGGAGCCCCGTGCTGGGTCACGATCCGTGTCGGGGCGGCAGCACTTCGCCCCACACCTCGTGTCCCATTTCACTGCAGCTGGCTGAGACTTTTACTACCACCTCAATGGTCGCCGGGAATGTCCACGTCTTGGCTTTTCTGAAGGACATCATGTTTTATTGCACCAGGCAAGCCAATTTTGTCCCCACTTTTTTGGCAGCCAGGCAGTGAAGTATTCGGCGCTCACGTTCCACCCATGGGGGGGGGTTGCAGGAGGAGGACTGTATGTTACTAAACCGGCAGGAGACCAAAGAGCATCGAAAGCAGGGGAGAGACGGAACCCAAATCGGAGCGCCGTTCAATAAGGCAAGTGCAAAATATTATTTTAAATCTAATTCCAACTAATTTTATGGAAACACAAGATAAAACACTAATTTTTGAATAATAGTTAATTTGTCACTTGTTTAATTGCTGGATGATTTCAATATTGACCATATTTGCTCACTTCACACTTACTTTGTTTTAACCTATTAATTTAAACTCTTGCATGCTTGAGAAAACATAACATTTTAAAGTAATAAAAAATTACTGTATATTTCTTACATGTAAAAACATATATATAATTTTAATCTAAATAGGGAATAAGATTAAATTAGATTTCTATTTAAAATTTGACAAAAAAATATTTTTATTTAAATCAAATCAAAAAACCCACAAGCTTTTTTGTGTCATTAAAACAGAAAAAGGAGGAGGAAAAAAATCACTCAATGAACCCAGTAAAATCTTTCCGACATATTCTTTAAACCAGGAATGTTTATTGCAAATTCCGAGTCAATCCCACGAGTGGGCATTTAGTTGTTTCTGTATCATAACAAAATATAAATTCTCAAACCAAATAGATGGAAATCTAAAAAAAAATGGCAGCTTTCCATCTTCCATAAAGAATTCTAGGTTACCCAGAAGTGAATCCTGAGGGACGCCGTCCAAAAAAAAAATTTTTGTTTAGTCATACGATTTAAACTGAAAAGGATTATACTAAAATAACAGAGCCATTTCAGTAGTGGATAGCTGCAGCTTGGCAGCGTGCTACTCGCTACACTCGACACCCTCTGGCAGCGCTTTGGGAGGCTCATAAGTGAGTGACAACAATTTGCATGTTGACAACTAGCCTGTGTGTCTTCCTCACTGTTGATGGACATTCGTCAAGGGCTGCTGACCTTATGGACACTTTTTCTGTCTTTGGGGAGTCTGTTAATGGTCGCTTATCATACTGTATTTAATTTGAACGCATCTCTTTATAATGAATGGATAATTAGAATAAGCTTTCGCAGTTGATTTAACCTATTCATGTAATTGATTCTAAATCGCTAGCGATCAGATTGTTATTCCCCCAAGTAGCAGCAACCCTAATAAAGCGCAAGAGGTGATGAAAAGGTGAGTAAGAACTAACACCCAGTAAGAAGTAACACCCAGGGACGAGAGGGCCCCCCCCGCTGTCAGTGGAATGTCTGTTATTTGTGGAGGCGGCACCTTGCCCTTGAATGTGGCAATGACGCTTGTGACGTGCGTGTCCACAAGCGAGTCCGCATAGCCGTCACATCGGGCCGAGGAAAACTGTAATGGTGTGGACACCAAGTTGTCAAGATGTCAATCAACTCAGCTAAAGGTCGTTTAGCTTTTTTGAATCATGACTATTTTTGGAGAAGCAAAGTTTAGTGCTTCAAGGCAACAGAACAGCTGAATAAAATGATTAATTCTGTTTTAGTCAGCTTTGGTGCCAGTAATTTGGTGCTGCATCTTTTTTTCACCTGGGGGGGTGTCCAGTCACCCCACTTTGAAATTGTTCGTAATTCCTAGTCGACGGCTTATTTCTTTTCTTTATACTACCGAGGGTGTCACATGTGGCGAAGTGGTGGCTCAATTGTCGTGGGAGTCAAGAGGTTACTAGGCCTTCATGCTGAGGTGTCCACTTACCCCAGGTGACTATCTACATGATTGACTACCCCAGGGCCGGGCCTCCTTCAAGCAGAACATGCTGGGGGCTCCACGATCCCCGTTTTTCCAAAAAGGGGGGGCATTCTCGGCAAATGCGCTAACATAGCACATCGTTTGCCGCAGTGATTGACACCATGCAGTAGAATAGAATCAATGGCAGAAATCACCTGGTCAGCCACCTTCAAACTGCACCCCCTATGGGGAGGGCCCAGCGTTATAACAGGGGCTTCAGATAAGGTCCCATTGTTTTACATTAACCTGTTGTAGTCTACTTAGTTTCATTCATTCATTCATTTTCTACCGCTTCTCCTCACGAGGGTCGCGGGGGGTGCTGGAGCCTATCCCAGCTGTCTTTGGGCGAGAGGCGGTGTACACCCTGGACCGGTCGCCAGCCAATCACAAGGCACATATAGACAAACAACCATTCACACTCACATTCATACCTATGGACAATTTGGAGTCGCCAATTAACCTAGCATGTTTTTGGAATGTGGGAGGAAACCGGAGTATCCGGAGAAAACCCACGCATGCACGGGGAGAACATGCAAACTCCACACAGAGATGGCCGAGGGTGGAATCGAACCCTCGTCTCCTAGCTGTGAGGTCTGCGCGCTAACCACTCGACCGCCGTGCCGCCATCTACTTAGTTTAAAAATGGTTTATAATTTAAAAAAGACATTCATGAGTTTGATGAGTTGATCTTGGTTAGCTATTGTTGACACACACAGATGTCGGATGAACGCCATACTGTTGTTTATTTCAGCATGTTTTTAGCCTCTGTTGCCATGTACCATGACTGCTCCAATGACCTAATTTCCCCATAGGGACCATCATAGTTTCACGTTGTCTTCTTAACTCTCTGGAGGCGATAGTCGCCTGCGCTCAATGGGGGGTTAGTAATCAAGACAGCCTACAGGAAGCTGGGGAAAGCCTTGTAGCACCAGAGAGAGTGAGAGAGAGAGAGAGAGAGCGTGAGACTATGTATAGCTTTGAAAACAGAGAAGCTGGAATCAGTCGTGCAGGAGGCTGGGGAACCTTTGGCCTGAGAACTGCACGGGAGCGAGCTTTGGATGCCAAGAGGATTCACAGCAGTGTTGGCAGCTGCAGACATCCTACGTCCTTGTCCAGCATTGGATGTAGACTTCAACATTTTTTTCAGAGTTAAAGGGTTTTAGTAGTTAGGGTCAGGGGTCACCATAGTTGACTTGACTGCTCCGTTTTCACCTAGCAGTGCTGTTTAGGTCAGGTAAACATTGATCAGGCATGATGCTGCGTCAGCTGTCATCATTAGTGTGCAATGAGGTTCCACCATGCATGATATGCTGTCCTGATCTATCCTTTGTCCAGGTTTGGAGGTAAAGTGGGGCTACCCAATCCAGAATCAGCATCATGGGCAGGAAGGAGGATTATGGTTCCTGGTTAGGTATTTCCTAATGGATGTTTTCTTGTCATTTTGAGTATCTGTGCAACCTGAAATTAACACTCTGTTCTATCTGGTAGACAGCAGTGAAGCCAAATCACAAGTCCTTACTGAGACAAAAACCGGAAGCACCGACCAGTGTTCCCAGCATAGCTCCACAGAGACGGACAACTCGGTATGTATATTTTTTCAAATTTTTTCTATATTTTTTCTAAATGTATGACTGCCTTCTTTGTTGTTGTTTAAGTGGTGAAGTGAAATCATATAGTAGAAATAAACATGCAGTGGAAGCCAATATAGGGCTGCACAGTGGTTGAGTGGTTAGCACACAGGCCTCACAGCTAGGAGACCTGAGTTCAATTCCAGGGGTGTTACATCATATTTACAGGGCTCTAATAATGTTAACAAAACGGGTTTTCTATGCTTTAGCTATGAAATTAATTAATTAAATGTATTAATATTGAATCCAGGCTGGTCTAGTGGTTAGCGCACAGACCTCACAGCTAGGAGACCGAGTTCAATTCCACCCTCGGCCATTTATGTGTGGAGTTTTCTCCACGGTTTCCTCCCACATTCCAAAAACATGCTAGGTTAATTAGCGACTCCAAATTGTCCATAGGTATGAATGTGAGTGTGAATGGTTGTTTGTCTATTTGTGCCCTGTGATTGGCTGGCGACCAGTCCAGGGTGTACCCCACCTCTCGCCTCCCGAAGACAGCTGGGATAGGCTCCAGCACCCCCTCCCCCCCGTGACCCTTGTGAGGATAAGCGGTAGAAAATGAAAATGAATGAATAATATTGAATCCAGGCTGCACGGCGGTCTAGTGGTTAGTGTACAGACCTCACAGCTAGGAGACCGGAGTTCAATTCCACCCTCGGCCATCTCTGTGTGGAGTTTGCATGTGCTCCCCGTGCATGTGTGGGTTTTCTCCACGGTTTCCTCCCACATTCCAAAAACATGCTAGGTTAATTAGCGACTCCAAATTGTCCATAGGTATGAATGTGAGTGTGAATGGTTGTTTGTCTATATGTGCCCTGTGATTGGCTGGCGACCAGTCCAGAGTGTACCCCACCTCTTGCTTCCCGAAGACAGCTGGGATAGGCTCCAGAGCTTCAAGTCCAAGGGGTTGGGTGATTCCGAATGCTTTCCAGATTTTAAGTCCAACCCCTCCTCCCCTTCCAGCTCCCATCCACTTGCCCCGATGGCAGTGCTTTCAGCAGTGATGACGATGAAGAGGTTCGGAAGAGTCAAGCTGGTCAAAGCCACGACTATGATGAAGAAGAGGGTCACATGGTCTACCACATAGGCCTTGTGATGAAGGAACGCTGTATGTGACTTTTTGGTCTTTGGCTGAATGATCCCAAATTGGGTAGCCAACAGTCCCACTACCATGTTTATGTTTGTTAGATGAGGTGGTCTCTACACTGGGAGCAGGAGCCTTTGGAAAGGTGGTCAAGTGTATCGATCGAGACAAGTAAGTTACTTTGGTGGTACAATTGTGGTACAATCCTCTCCTGCGCCTTGAGTTCTCGCAAATATTGATTAAATCTACAAGGATTTTGTCTTTATTTTCGTTCCACAGGGGTGTGAATGTAGCCGTGAAGATTGTGCGGAACATCAAAAGCTTCAGTGATGTAGCAAAGTCCGAGATTGCAGTCCTTGAAGAGATCAACACATTGGATGATGACAACAGATTGTAAGTTCGACTTCAGTCGAAAGAATAAGCGCTGATGTTTTCTTTTGACGTCTTCTTGCGGTTTGCCAGTGCCTGTGTCCGAATGCTGGAGTGGTTCGAGCACCAGGGCCACATGTGCATGGTGTTCGAACTTCTGGGTCTCAGCACCTATGAGGTCCTACGGCAAAACGACTTCCTGCCGTACAGCATGGAGCAGATCCGACATATGGCCTTTCAGATCTTCAGAGCCGTCAGCTGTGAGTCAGGAATGGTTGTCAGACAGTAGGACCCCCGGGAAGTAACTTGTGTTTTTTTTGGGTTTTTTTTTTTTACTTACAGTCCTGCATCGTAATAAGTTAACCCACACTGACCTCAAACCAGAGAACATCCTATTTGTCTGCTCTGACTACAATCTGGAATACAACGATGACATGGTAAAGCTCCCAAAGTGTCCAGTATAACAACAGGACCTGAAGTAACCATCTTTACTTTACTTTACTCTAATAGAAACGTGATGAAAGGAAGATGAGGAGTGTGGATGTAAAGGTGGTGGATTTCGGAACAGCCACGTTTGACCATGAACGGCATGAACCGCTGGTGTCGACCCGCCACTATCGAGCTCCGGAAGTCATACTAGGTACTCAGATGCACACATAACGGTACTAGTAGTCTTGTAATACTGTAATACATGTTGTATTTTGTGGTCAGACCTTGGCTGGAATCAATCATGTGATGTTTGGAGTTTGGCCTGCGTTCTTATGGAGTACTATCTTGGACAGACACTCTTCCCGGTACCACATCAGTCTGGTTATTCCTATTGTAAAACCCACAATGACATATTTTGCTTGTGTTTTTAGTCCAGAATGTCATTGCTGCCTTTTTTGTGCTCTTTGTTTTCAGACCCACAACAGTAAAGAACATCTAGCCATGATGGAGAAAATCTTGGGACCAATCCCTCCACATCTGCTGAAACACACCAGGTCACAAAGATGTTTTTATTCCATGTTTAGGTTAGAAGTAGAAAAACAGGTTAATTCCAGCATCATCCGCATAAAGGTTTATCGGTGCTTGAGTGTCCTAATCTAGGGGTGGGCAAATATTTAGACTCGTGGGCTGCATTGAGTTAACAAAATTGTCCGGGGGGCCAGAACATATATTTAACACACACACACTATTTTATACTTAGAATTTTCCTTGAATTATTTGTCTAATTTTATATATAAAAGTGTTATACTATCAGCTGTATGTTCTCATGTCCCTTTTTTAGGAGCACTTCAAACATCAGACCACATCCAACTATGGAATTTTATTTTACAGTTGTTTTTTACTTATATACTAATAAGAATATAATATATATCTTTGTGTGTGTGTATATATATATATATATATATATATATATATATATATATATATATATATATATATATAGAATATAATATACTAATAGGACATCCGACTTGCAAGTTATGTTGCCAGTTTTTAACTTTATGTTTAAAGTTGAAGTACCATATTTTCCGGACTATAAGTCGCACTTTTTTTCATAGGTTGGCTGTTCCTGCGATTTATACTCCAGAGCGACTTATGAATGAAAAAAGTGTTTATGTTACATAAACACTGGACACCTTTTCTGTGTATTATGTTTATTTTTTGTGTAGCTGAATAACCATTGTGTTAGCATATCTTACACCTATTCAGCCTGTTCTCTATTCTTTTCTTAATGTTGGAATTTGACTTCCAAGATGACGTAATGTCTGTTTTGGTCAAGTAGTTTGTAAAATAAAATGCAACTTATGTAACTGGCGGGCCGGATTTAAACACTTGAATGGGCAGCATTTGGCCCCTGGGCCGTAGTTTCCCCACCCGTGTCCTAACCTATGTCAAAATCTTCTGTCTTCTGTAAAAATAGAAACTAAAAACTAAACCAAACTATACACTAAAAAAGGTCACATAACAGTTCCCTGGGGGACACCAACCAAATAGATGTGTGATTCTCTGCATAGAAAAGGGTGCCAGTGTAGTTTGTCCAAGTTGTGGTGCTGTACAACTGAATGAAAATATGGCCAATGCCTTTTTAAAAAAAAAAAAGGAGGACTTTTAAGACCCCAGGTTTTGTAGGCTCCAAAAAAAAAGTACTCATCTTTGTGCATCTTACTGTCTTTAGAAAACAACACTACGTACACAGCGAGCGACTGGACTTTGACGAGCAGAGCTCCTCTGGTGAATACATCAGGAAACACTGCAAACCACTTAAGGTTCGTGTTCGTCCTCTCGACGCCAGACGTTCGTCATCGCTAACAGGAAGTTCAAGTGTGCGTCTTGTTCCTCAGCAGTACATGGTGAGGAAGAGTGAGGACGAGAGGCAGCTGTTCGATCTGCTTGGCTGCATGCTGGAGTACGACGTGGGCAGACGCATCACCATGGAGGAGGCGCTGTGGCACCCCTTCTTCAGCCCCATGAGGACGCAGAAGCAGAAGCGAAGCTAACACACACACAAACACACACACAGAACTACACAACATCTACCTCGACCTGCCGCTTTAGAATATGGCATTAATGATGTTGTTATTACCATTCCTGTCACTTATTTGACATTGGGTCGTCACATTTAGTGCAGGGGTGTCAAAACCTCTCCCGCGAGGGCAGCATACAAACAATAGAAGGATGCTTAGACATTCTTCACCTTTGTGTTCATTAAACACGCTAATAAAGGTGAGTGATACTGCTGTACAAATGTTGGTATTCAGCCGATACCAAGTAAATACAGGACCAGTATCACAGATACTTTTTACTTCATGTCAAGATCATTGAATGATTTTGTGATTTTTGCCTCGATCATAATCATAATTTAAAAAGGCAACATATTTATTTGTGAGCAATTAAACACAACAATGTAACAATATCAACAAAATAATACCATCATTCCGACTTATTACATAAAATTTTTGGAGCCAAGTCAATTTTGCAAAATAAGTAAAAAAAAAAAAAAAAAAGCAAATACTTTGGATTCTTGCTCCTATATGCCTCCATATTCCCTGAGTTTGTAAACAATGTATGCATGTATAGTATACAATTGAATAACACAACAAAAACACAAAGCTACCACACGAGTATCGATCCAATACCTTTACTGCGGTGGCTATAATCCTGCAGTATAATCTTTTGCTTAATTGTTTGTATTTTTTATAAAAAAAAAAAAATACCCAGCCTTCATACAATTGTGAAGCTAGAAAATAAATAATAGAGATATTTTTTTGTTTTTGTGTTCTTGTGGAAAAAAAAATATTACAAATGAATACTGGTGAATAAAGTAGTGCTTTCTGGTCATTTCATGTCTGCAAATGTTTGGACTTTGTGATTTGATACATTGAAAATATACAGTATATACAGTATGTACAGTATACACACATACACAGCAACTGAGGGTAAACTTGCCCCCACTGATTAGACGATATAGACTGTGCAAACTGCAGTCGCACCAAAGTCAATATGTATTTAACCCAACCTAGAAAGCATCCTAATGGTCTGCTTGGTAGAGCTGACTAAGGGTTGATGGAGGTTTATTTATCAAGACGTTTCCATGACTGTAAAAATGACAAAGGGCGACTCCTTTTCGATAAACCACAGTTCAAGTTTAAGTCAGTGAAGGCCATGTGTGACTAAAGCTAAAGCTAAAGCTATCCAATACAAAAACAGTATCCCATTTCAAGGCTATACAGGTGACTGAAGATCCCATCCCTCCACAATAGCTCCAGGGGTCGACCACCTGCCCCTGAAGCATACCAACATGGCCGCTATCTGCATCCTCACTTCCCTCTGCCAACAGGCATAAACTAACGGGTTGATGAGAGAGTTGGTCATCCCGAGTAGCCACAGGTGGTTCTCCAGCACCACGATAAGTCCGCAGCTCTCACAAAACAACTGCACGATGCTCACCACAAAAAACGGGCACCACAGGGTGAGGAAGCAGCCCACCAGCATGGCCACCGTCCTCAGGGCCTTTACGTGACTCCAGTAGCGGCTCCTCACCTGCAAGGGTTGATTCCGGTGGGGATGTCGGCATCTGTTGTTGGTCCGAGAACCCGCTTGGCTGATTTGGAAGATCTGCCTCTGGTGGCTGCAGGCGATCTTCAAGATGTCCATGTAGATGTAGATGAAAACAGAGAGGACGGGGAAGAAGCAGACGCTGAGTACGATGATGATGCCCGCCGGGTCTATGACGGAGAAGAAGGCGCACAGACCGCTGTAGCCGCCTGTCTGGAGCTGGCGTACCATGACTAAGGAAGTGGAATTATGGGAAAACCAACATATTAATTTGGAAGGATAAACTCAACCTTTTCAGCAATTATGTTATTACATCTTCTCAAGGGAGGGCGGCACGGTGGAGGAGTGGTTAGCGCGCAGACCTCACAGCTAGGAGACCAGGGTTCAATTCCACCCTCGGCTATCTCTGTGAGGAGTTTGCATGTTCTCCCCGTGCATGCGTGGGTTTTCCTCCCACATTCCAAAATTAATTGGCAATTCCAAATTGTCCATAGGTATGAATGTGAGTGTGAATGGTTGTTTGTCTATATGTGCCCTGTGATTGGCTGGCCACCAGCTGGGACCAGCGACCCTCGTGGGGAAAAAGCGGTAGAATGAATGAATCTTCTCAAGGGAAATGTACTTATGAAACACCATTGTTACTAAACTATTGTTCTACCCACTTGTGTTGCCAGCCATTGAGACAATAATGGTGTGTTGATACTAAATCTATATTGCTATACAAGCTGTACATTGACTACTCTAAAGTACAGCATCATCCCATTAGAAGACATAATGTACTGTTCTAAAAATGTTTGTTGGAGTCTGAATGTGGTTGTTTTACCTGGCAAGAATCCCATGAGGACCGAGCATGCCCACAAAGCCACCAGCGACCCCGCTGCCGTCCCCTTTCCAGATAACCTGGAGTATCTCAGCGGCACCTTGATGGCGGCGTAACGGTCCAGAGAGATTAGAAACATAGACAAGATGGACGCGGTGCACGGAGACATCACAAACGCCATCCTCATAAGACAACGGGTCTTTCCTGGAGAAGAAGAACGCGTGACGTTTGTAGCAGGGTGGTGGAATAATGATGATGATGATGATGATGATATTGATGTGATGTTGCTTCTGAGGTCCTCGGTGGCCAGGCCGGTGATGGCCACGCCCACCAGTGTGTCGGCCAGTGCCAGGTTGAGGACGAAGCACCAGCTCTGGCTGCTCTTCTTGTGGAGGAGCCTGAGGAGAGCCACGGCCACCAGCAGGTTGGTGGAGATGATGAGGCAGGAGGCCACGCTCAGGATCAGACCCATCACACGCGGTCTCACCTCAATTAGAGTCATGCTCCCGGCCCTCAGGTCTGTCTCATGTCCTTTTGAATGTAGAGGCGCCGGCAGCGTTATCAATAGGTCTGTTGTGTCTCCTCCCACACACACACACACACACACACACCGCTTGCCTCGTCGGTATCAACCCTCAGCTCATAATCAGCTAAGTGAGTTTATTAACTCTGTGTTTTTTCCATTGGCTCCAGTGTAGTTCAATCATGAATAAATACAGCAGTGTTGCTAGACTTCTTAGTTACAGTCTAAAGGTGTTGGGTGCAGACCCACTTTCTCCTGCCTCGGCCTCGAATGGGAGACATCTGGCGTTATGGACCATTTTCCACTCGGGTTCACACACAAACAGATGAGCTAATGATGCTTTTTCACAGCCTGCGCACAAAGCGTCGCACAAACTCACACAACTCGCTTCAAGCAGGGGAAGTGGAAGAAAGCATGCATAAAAAACTTTATGATAAATAAATATAGAAAAT
This sequence comes from Doryrhamphus excisus, assembly GCF_030265055.1. Taxonomy (NCBI): domain Eukaryota; kingdom Metazoa; phylum Chordata; class Actinopteri; order Syngnathiformes; family Syngnathidae; genus Doryrhamphus; species Doryrhamphus excisus. The sequence continues at coordinate 11,582,614 of NC_080476.1, forward strand.
TGTAAATGAAACATGAGACTAAAACCATGATTAATTGGTGTTTATGTGGCTAGATTATTCATTCATTCATTTCATTCATTTTCTACCGCTTTTTCCTCACGAGGGTCGCGGGGGGTTGCTGGAGCCTATCCCAGCTGTCTTTGGGCGAGATACGGGGTACAACCTGGACTGGTGGCCAGCCAATCACAGGGCACATATAGACAAACAACCATTCACACTCGCATTCATACCTATGGGAATTGAACCCTGGTCTCCTAGCTGTGAGGTCTGCACGCTAACCACTAGATCGCCGTGCCGCTTGGCTAGATTATATGTTACTTTATTTTTATTGTTATTTTTTATTAAGATTTGTTTTTTATTTTGTTTTATTGTCTTAGAATTAATTTTTTTTCGTCTATTAAAATTATTTTTTATTTATTATGTCCTTTTTTTATTATATTAGTCTTTGACTTTTTCTTTACATTTTTCTCAAAATTATACTGATTTATTATATTACATTTAATGTATTAAAATATTTTAATATTATTGTTATTTAGTTTTTCTCTATTATATGACAGCTTTACTCTTAATATTAGGCCAATTTTCTTACAAAATGCCAACTTATTTTTCTTTTTTAATTTCCACCTTGGCCGCACGGTGGTCGAATGATTAGCGCGCAGACCTCACAGCTAGGAGACCAGGGTTCAATTCCACCCTCGGCCATCTCTGTGTGGAGTTTGCATGTTCTCCGCGTGGGTTTTCTCCGGGTATTCCGGTTTCCTCCCACATTCCAAAAACATGCTAGGTTAATTAGCGACTCCAAATTGTTCATAGGTATGAATGTGAGTGTGAATGTGCTGGCCACCAGTCCAGGGTGTACCCCGCCTCTTGCCCGAAGAAAGCTGGGATAGGCTCCAGCACCCCCCGTGACCCTCGTGAGGAAAAGCAGTAGAAAATGAAAATTAATATTTTTTGTTCTCAAATATGACAATTGTGTGTGTTCTTGTAATATTAAGGCCAACCAAAAATACATTTTAATGACTTTTTGTTGTGTTAAAACCCGTAAAAACAAATCAATCCCATCTTTGTTTGTGCTTCAGGTGGAGCCCCACCTTTTTCTGGACACCTTCTCACCCGGAAGGGGCACACATTTACTCCCCCTTCCCTTCTCCCTGGATCTATTACACAACAAACCGAAATAGCCCGGACTGATTTCACACAATGTCGGAATGTTATTCATCGCTGCTGGACCTTTCGGGACCTTTTGAAAGCGCCATGTCAGCAGTTATTGTGCCCAGTGGTGGTTGCACTATGAGGGGGTCCTGTTTATACCTGTACCACCTCCTTCCTGGGGACGCCAAGGCCAAGATCCTGAAGATTTTTTTCCTTAATCAGAAAGGTGATGCATTCATGGGCATGTTTGTGGTTCATGTTGTTTGGCATTGACGGTGCGTGTGTGTGTGTGTGTGTTACAGGTCAAAGATGCCATTAAAGAGGCGACTGCTGTCCATGTTGTTGTACTGTCTTCAACGTGTGGCCTCGCTCTTCTGCCGTCACCCAAAACACAACAAGAACTGCCTCTCTGGTGGAGCCCGGTGAGACGATGTTTTTTCAGATACTACCAAGGGTAGGCAACCTGCGGGAGGGGAAGCATTTGGTCCAGCTCATCGTAACATTGTAAATACCAACAAAATACATAAAATATGCTAAAGGGGACCTTGTATTCTCGTGTTAAACGATGCCAAAGTTTCAGATAATGAGGTTTGCGCATTTGTAAGTGAGACCTAAAAGAAGTTTGGGATGGCTCAAAACGCTCAGTTTCAGAAGGCGTGGTAAAACTGCCCCTTTGTGATGTCACAGAGGGGCGGACTTCCTTATATGGGCATGGTTGTAAACCAGATAAGCTCTCCTTCTCAGTTTACATCGCTAGCAATGGCTCGTAAGGGAAAGCCACATTTGTTGACAATTCCTAAAGACGCCTCCATCAGGCACAAGTTGTTGGCGTTCCTGATTCCTTAACAACACATATGGCTGTATGCTAGAAGCGGACATTTAAAAAATATAGATCGCCGTTCATAGCTACAACAAGTCCTTTTAAGTACTCAGGAGTGCCATGGGTGGAATACATTAATACAGACAGTTTTTTTCGGGAAGCACAAAATCTGAAGAAATACAGCTGAATAGGTGCAGATTCTGGAAGAAATAAAATATGGTAATATGAACTTTTTGACCTCCCTTATGTCCATATTTGCCTGACACCACCTACAGTACATCACTTGTTTGCTCTACGTTGCCATAGGAATCTGGCGTCCATCTTCCAGCAGCTTGCCCAGAGGGCCACTCGGCTGATGCAGACAATTCTGTGATCCACGCCTTGGTCACCTGTAAGATCCTCAAAACCACTGGACTAGTACTACGACTACTATTATTATTCCAACAAATTGAAACAATTCCATTATAATTATTATCATGAAATTAAAATGAGTAATTTATGGTATGCTTTGTTTGTGTAGTACCATCTGTTTGCATTAAAAAAAAATTAAAAAGTACCTGATTACAAAAAGGAAGGCTTGTAGTCAGGAACTTTATTTTTAAACGTGTTCTTTCAGTCACCTCACAAGTGCCTACACGTCACTTGTCCTAATTATTATTTAAGCAAATACAAGTGTCCGCATAATTTTGCAATCACTACTTTGAGCTGTAATCAATGACTCAATGCTGTTTTCAGGCGAGTGGATTTTAGTTTGAAGCCGAACCGGAAATACCAACTTGACCGCTTCCGCTGCACTTTCCATTAGCTTAAATGGGTCCTCGGTAGCTAACCACGGCGGCGGAAAAGTTTTTTCTTTGTCGGAGATAACCCTCCGTGCTTGTTAAGCCATGGAAAGCCATATACAATAGCAGTTTGTGGAGTATATCTACTCTCTCAGGTATGTTGTTATTTTGTTTGTCTCAGGCAGTAAACTACATACTCTTGAACCAACAGACTGATTGTAATCCCAAGTGCTAGCCTACTAGCCGTTAGCCGATATGGGACACCTGCTTTGAGCTAACTCCGGTCATCTTCTCCTAAAATTATATCCATAAAGGCATGTAAATATATTTATGTATAGCTATTAAGACATTTGAGGTCATAAATAAACTTATTTTAATTCGCGTTTTTTTTCACCTCTAACGGACTGTTCGCCCAGCAGTCCGTCGTTTAAATTGACAGCCCCCGCAGCCAATAGCAACAAAGCAAAAAATATGACGACACTTTGCGTCACTTTCCGGCCGCAGTATGCTTCGGATGCTGATGTTGAGGGAGCATCGCTGATAGCAGCAGTAGTATCGTCATCATCATCATCAAAGCTTGATGTTTTCCGACATGTTCTGTCGCCTGATATCGCAGCGCTGCTTGGACCTCTGCCTGGGCGGTCTGCTGATCTTTTTGGCCAGGCTGCAGCAGGTGGAGGCAGCCGCCGCCGCTGCGGAGATGACCAACTTGAACTGGAAGCCCTTCATCTACGGGGGGATGGCCTCGATTGTCGCAGAATTCGGTAGGTGATGCACCACCAGGGACGTAACCTTTTCTATGCATTACTGCTGTGCAATGAAAGCGTTTGCAGTGAGCTCTGAAGCTTGTTACAGAATTAAATTGTGTCCAATAGTGAGTTTTGTATGTGTTTCATTTAAGGTTTCAATTGATTGTCTGTGATCGCATGGCTACAAGCTCTTATCTTCATGCACACTCGCTTCCACTTAAGCAGAAGAGTTTTGTAGCTAACAATTGTAGTGATATATATGCAAATGTACAATTCACTCACAATCTAAAGCATTCAAGTTATTTTTTTAAAATCCTTTTAAATAGTCGGCATATCGACGCCTATCCTTCTAATGGGCTATTTATTCATTTGTAAGACACATGATGGGACTCTTCAACATGAGATCCAATACAACAGTTTTCTTTTTTCATGACTGAAATGATGATTTTTGTTTTGTTTACCGGCAGAATAGCGTTCATTTTCAAAATGCATTTACACCGTACATTCAAGTCAAATGCTTCTGGTAAAGGTGTTCCTTCTAAGAAATCTGTAAAAAATTCTCTAAACAACAGAACAAGAGTTGGGCGTTATTTGCACTCTCTTAATCCATTCTTATACCTTACTCTATTGGGAAAGAAAAAACAAACTTGCAGTAGCACTCAGATACTGTGAACATCCAGCAGCAACACAACATTTTGGCACGTCTACTATTTTCATGAAAAATAAACTGAACCAACAGTATTTATTTACTCTGCTTTAGCTGAGAGGTGACACCCCGTTGACGTCACTTCCAGGAATGAGGCTGAACTTTGGGAGCTAGCACACCATAAACTATAAATTTAAATTTTGTTCTTTTAAAAATCTAAACATTTGGAACATTGTTACAAATTATATGTAACATACTCACCAAAGTTGATGATTCTTATCAGGGAACCTTTAATTAACTGGATGCATTTCACTGGTAGGCACTTTCCCCATTGATCTGACAAAGACGCGGCTACAGGTCCAGGGTCAGTCCCAGTACACAGAGGTCCGCTACAGAGGCATGTTTCACGCCCTCTTTAGGATTGGCAAGGAGGAGGGCATCCGGGCACTCTACTCTGGGTAAATATCAACACATTAATGTATGTGAAATCACCAGCAACCTATATGTAGCCTAAATGTGTCTTCATCCTTGTGGCAGAATCTCCCCTGCACTCTTGAGACAAGCTTCTTACGGCACAATCAAGATCGGAACCTATAACTCTCTCAAGAGGCTCTTTGTCAGTCGTCCAGAAGGTGGGTGACACTTGCCACAGTTGTTTGAACCTATTTTCCTAAAATGGCACTAACATGAAATGGGGAGGTAACTGGTAAACCCCGCAATTTTCTGCTTTAGTATCTGATGCTGCCTTTGTGAAAGGTGTAACCTGCAATGTCGGGTTTTAACACAAGTATTGTCTGAGAGCAGGATGTCATGTAGCACACATTTCAAGACAAATTTAACCCCCATTCTGTGTCAATGTGTTGCATACAATTTAAAAGGGGCTATTGACCTAACCCTTTTACAAGCGCTACCTCCACATTCTTCCTAGTTTCCTTCCTCTTTTTGTCCTCCTAATCCCCGCCCCCTTATATGCTAGATGATGGTAATAATGAAGGGGAGCGATATAGGATCACAAGAGGTGATGTCGGTGAATAAATTTGTTTGGTTGTGTTTATGCAACGAGTAGCCGCGTATGTCGGAAATGTGCTAGTTGGTGAATGAGCGACTAATTAATATGTTTGACTTTCCTGGCAGATGAGACTATGGTCATCAATGTCTTCTGCGGCGTCGTCTCTGGCGTTCTGTCGTCGTCGCTGGCCAACCCCACCGATGTGCTGAAGGCACGATTCTTTTGAAAAATACATGTACACTAAGTCGACAACAGTATCACACCTACAGGAAGTTACAAGCTCAAATTGTTTGGTTTGCTCCAGATCCGAATGCAGGCACAGGGAAGTCTCCTCCAAGGCAGCATGATGTCCAACTTCATCAACATCTACCAGACAGAAGGCACAAGAGGCCTGTGGAGAGTGAGTGTCCTATCAGTGTGTCTCTAGTCTTTGTTTTTTTTTTTGAGCATCAACTTAATTGTGTTGTCTCCTCCTCTTCCCCAGGGCGTCATCCCCACAGCACAGCGAGCCGCCATCGTTGTCGGGGTTGAACTTCCCGTCTATGACATCACAAAGAAGCACCTCCTCCGTTCTGGCGTCATGGGAGACACCATTTTGACACATTTTATGTAAGCTCATTGTCTGTAGTTGGGTTTTTACCGTCACTTTTCCATTCATCTGATTCACTTCTGCGTGTACGCAGTTCAAGTTTCACATGCGGCCTGGCGGGGGCGTTGGCCTCCAACCCCGTGGACGTGGTCCGCACCCGCATGATGAACCAGCGAGTGCTGTCGGGAGCGCCCATGTACAAAGGCACTTTGGACGGAGTGATGCAGACGTGGAGGAACGAAGGATTCTTTGCTCTCTACAAGGGCTTCTGGCCTAACTGGCTGCGACTGGGGCCTTGGAACATCATTGTATCCTTTTTAAAGATGGTGTGTATTGATTCCCGCTTGTTGGTAAGTGAGCATGTGAAAGCCGCACAACTGATGTCTGCAGAACTTTAACAGGAGTAGCATATGGGTCAAGGAAGAATCCATTAAGTTTTGGTGCAGATCTAGATACAGGTGCAGCTCCAGGAATTTATTCTCATTGTTTGCTGTAATAGTCCAAGTTTATTGGAGGCCAAGTCATTCAGTAACTGTCCCAATGTTGGGGCTGGAATCTTTGCATCACATGTTGCCAATGTTTATTGTGGCTGTAAGAATATAGTAGTTAATATAATATTGAAATATCTTGATTGATTGAGGAGTTGGGTACCCTCCTTTTGTAATACATATCAGCGCCTCCTGTAGGGCTGGGATGGAACAGTATCGCTCATGCAACGCTTACATTGGATCTCACTATACTATGACAGGCGTACTTTGTTTCCTTTACTCAAACTTCAGTTCTTCATCACCTTTGAGCAGCTGAAGAAGCTCCCGTTTTAACTGGACTCGGGAAGCAGGACAGCACGTATCTGTCGGGACTGTGTCAGGCCATGAAGCACAGCGGTGAAGAAGAAAGACGACGACGCAGCAGAAGAAGAAAAAGACGCAGCAGCACTGGCATCAGTATATTCACAGTTTTACCAACAACTCAACACAGCATCTCCAGCTTCCAAGCCTCAAATCGTTTTCATTTTGTTCGCTATGTTCTATTTATTTCTATTATTATATTATTGTTGTTTTGACACAGTCGTGAGCACTGCGACCAGGCAGCTACTTTGTAGTTAAGATGCACCATGGAGTAGGTGAGTGGAACCTTAACCTCAGACAAAAAAAATACATAATTAATCGCTGAGGAAATGGGGAAATGCTTCAAATGACAAGCCGACTGTTACAAGGCAACTCACCAATACTCCAAATGTGTCCAAGGATATGATCTTTGGAACAGGAAGGTGCCAAACAGTTAGTCTTTACATTAGAATAATACAGTAGTTACACAGTACTGACCCAATTTGTGTCTGAAGCGCCAATAAGAGAAAATGTGAGCCAAAGCCTTGAAAAAGAAGAGACGGGTCGTGCCAAAAAATTCTCAACTTGATTGCAGTTTAGTTTTAGTCCATATGTCCTTCGTTGCTTGGTTGAAATCAGTTTCAAATGCATATGTTGCATATGTTTGCAATTCCTGACTCTGCGTCTCTGTCACAGACCAAATTGAATTCCAGTGATTGCTGCTTATGGGAAAAGAAGAAAAAAAATGTGACCAAATCTGATTAAGATATGCTGCTAACGTCCCATCTAGTCTTTAGTGAAATGGCCATACATTGGTACCTTATGGTGCAACTCTTCAACTTCGGCAACAGAAAAGACAAGTGTTCAAATTTGGCAGTCTCTAGCGGGTGCCGGACTGTTTGTTGATTGTTTGTTGCTGTCCAATGAAAGCATGCACTGGTATTGTTTGGTTTTTCAGATAAAAATTTTAAAAAACGAAACACATTTCAGCAGATTTTACCATAAAAGTGAATGGATAGAGAAGAGAATCCATTCTGGGGTCCAACCATCGCCAAACATTCAACTTATTCACTTTTTAACATTCTTTTCTTTACTTAAGAAGCTAACCGTTCTTGAGCCTTTGATGCTTGCTGAGCTGAGCTCCAGTATGCCATCTTTGGAGGAACATTTCTATCTAAAATCTACCAAAAAGGCAACTAAGACAGCAGTATTCTTTTTTTTTTATACTTTTGTTGGTTTTGGTTTTACTTTAGTGTTTTTTTTACACACCAATTATATCCTGACACCTTAAAGCTCAGACAAACCAATACTTTGCTGTGTTGCTGTTGTGTATGTTTGTGTATTTGTATTTCCTTGTCTTTACGTTGTCTGCACACATTTTTTGAAGCTTCTCTGAGAAGCATGTTGTATGCAGTTCTATTTATTTGGACATTTTCGTGGTCGAGTTTTCTATTTATGTATTATTGGCCTCTGTTGAGTGAACACAAGATGGACACAGCTTTCGGTTTTCCTCAGTGTCTTTGTGTGTGTTTATATTTATTACATTTTTCTCACTCGGTGATCACTCCTTATTCTGTTCATTGAATTTTTTTTTTTTTTTACAATTCTGTTTTTATTTTTGATGGTAGCTAAGGCACTTATCCCCTGGTCATGTCAAACAATAATGACGTGAATACACTATAGGTCATCAACTCAAATTAGTCATTTAAAAGGTCAAAAAGGCAGCAAATCACATGTTCGTTTTACCTCCAGTGATCAGCTTTCTGTTTTGCTGCTTTTACATCTCAGCTTGTTCAATGGTTCGGTTTTATGGTGGAGGTTTGGAATAGAGATGGCTTAAATTAAATTGTTGTACACTCAAAATGAAAATAAAAAAAATACTATGTATCCTGTGATTGTGTTTTCTGTTTTGATAAATGTCCTAAAAAGGATCAAACACACTTAATTGTGAAAAATATATATATATATATTTAGATATAGGAGAAACTGTTTATTCAGCATTAATTTTTTAAATATGCAAAATATTTTTATTATAAATAACAATATAAATATTGAAAACAGTAAATACTGTATTTTTCTGTATATTAGTTTATAAAGATATACATAATATATATTATAAAATATAATAACAATACATAAAATATAACATTTTAAAAAATGAAAATGTGAATCATTCATTCATTTTCTACCGCTTTTTCCTCACGAGGGTCGCGGGGGGTGCTGGAGCCTATCCCAGCTGTCTTCGGGCGAGAGGCAATGTGAATCATATTTTAACAAATATATGTAAGTATATACTGTAGCCATATCGTCCAGGTGTTATTGAAAGTCATTCTGCAAAATGGCCGGCAGGGGAAACAAAGTAGCAAACCACTGCTGTCCCTTGCAAGGCACTTTTTTTTTAAAACAAATCATGTTGTGCCACATGCATAAAAAATATTTCAAATTATTAGGACAGCAGATTCTTTAAAATATACTAAATGATTGCACATTTAACCCAAATAAATCCCATTTATTGGTTAGTAATACTTTAGCCCCGCCCACTCCCGCCATTATTAAGTCAAGTGGGTTCAGGTGTGTTTGCTGACTTGTTTAAAGTGATGCGCCTTATTAGCGTGATGCATTAACACTTATTTTAAGCCCATGTACACTTTAAATATGACTTATTTAATATTGGTTTAGCACAAGAAAGCTGACTTCTTTATCGAGATCCAGCAGCAAATATATTTGCTTAACTTTCTGTTTGTTACTTTTACTTGTTTCCCCCACCCCCATCGGTAGGATTACCCTACGTGTTTTGTTTTTTTTTTTTTTAATTCCTGTAAATGTTTTAGCTGTGAAGATTAACTGACTTGACTGTCATGAAGGAAGAAATCGCCGCCGCTGTGTTTTTCGTGGCCCGCTTGGTTAAACGGTACGGCTGTCTGGATAATGACAGCCGAGAACGCTTTGCCGCCGAGCTCACATCTGCTTTGTTTGAGAGCTACAAAAACCACTGGCACCCGAACGCACCGACCAAAGGGCAGGCCTACAGGTCTGTACGGGACTCCAAAATGTTACCTTCACTTGTTTTACTGGTGCGTTGTAAATTGGACAACTACTACAATTGGTGCGTGAATGAGTCGCAGTGTTTCCATTTTAGACGGGTTGCTTGGTAAATGTTTAAATTACATGTCGACAAGTTGACTAATTTGATTAAGCTAAATGTGTGCATTTCAGCTAGCCAGCTAACAGTAGCTGTTTTTATGTTGTGATTCTTTCGACTTTTTCCTGATTACGGAGTTGACACAGCTGATCTTTAAAAAAAGCAAAACAAAAACACAAGTCTGACTACACTGAATGTCAAAAACATAATATTGCTTTATTTTTAGTAGAAATAGCTTAATCTAGTTCCAGAAGCTTTTTATTAATGTGGGAAAGCCTTGTATTGCTAGCTATAGCCAGCTAATGTTAGCCCTTTTTTTAAACACAACCGACTAATGGGCTTGTATGTTGCATGCTTAAAATGCTAGCTATGCTAATGTGTTAGCTCATCAGCGGAGGTTAGTTTTAAAATTTGAAGGTAAAACGGCATCAAATAGCTCATTTTATTTTGCTTTGCAACTTTTAAACTGATTCCCTCCCCCAGGTGTCTACGTATGAACCGTGTGCTACTACAAGACCCTGTGTTGCAAAAGGCTTGTGAGAGGAGCGCGGTTCGCTACGAGGACCTGGGTCTGCCTCAAGAACTGACCTTGTGGGTTGACCCCGGTGAGGTTTCATGCAGGTCAGAATACTTTTGTTTTTGTTTTTTTTAGTCTTGTCTAAAGGGTTTGGCATATCTAATATAAGGACCCCCTCTAGTGGCCTCATTTTGAACTTGTGGCATAATTCTCTTTAGTAACCAGTCAACCTCTCTGTTGGTGTTTTTCGATTAATGTAAAAAAAAAGACACCACAATATAATACATTTTTATAATACATTTTTTTCAGAGTACTCAAAGTTGCTTTATATGGTGCATGTTGCCAGGAGTCCAACCGTTTTTTATCACAAAACGTCTGTCCTTGTTAGCATCCCAATTAGAAAGCTAAACAAAATGGCAACCAGAAGTCTACAAACATGTTCTGTCATGTTTGGGACCCATGTTTAGCTTGTCGTGTCTCATGAAAAGCTTCAATTAAATGTTATCGTAATTGCTGTGTTAGGTCCTGACAGTTTATTTAAATAGTATAATATAGTAAGAACCAGACAAATGGAGATTGAAGATACTATTTTGGGTTGACGGTCCAACATATGCAAATTACACCCGATTGACTGACTAACATTTGAATTAAAAGTTGTTTTTTTTGTTTTGTTTTTTTTAATCTTGTAAGCGTGTAGATAGGACAGGTATATTGGACAACTTTGCAAAGTTAGGACCTAATTTCCCCATCTAGGAGACTTTTCCTGTTTCAGTATTCAACTTTTCTTTGCATTTTTTTTAGTACAATTTTTAAATGCGAAGCATTGTTTTGTTGGCATTGGTGGCTTAAGTCCAAAAGCCACCAAAAATGGCTCTTCATTTAAAGGTTGCCGCCAATTTCCAACGGGACTGGCATTGAAGACCAACAAGCAAATTGGTGTTAATGAGATGTTATTGGTTCTTGTATACAAGAGTTCTACTGTTACCAGGTACGGCGAACACAGCGCCCCCTTCTGCATTTCCACCGTGGACTGCTGCGGACGGCGGGCAGATGGTGAGTTTTCCCGCCGTGTCCATGACGCAGTGGAGCGCGCCAGCTTGGGTGTGCCGTCGGGGAGCTCTTCGGATGAGGAGGAAGATGGTGGCGACAGCAGCATGAGCAGCAGTGGCAGCAGCGTCCTGTCTGCGCTTTGCCACCCGGCCAACCCTGAACCCATGACCATCCCCACCGTCAACAACCCCAATAGTGTCTACCGGGTAGGGTTCCAATCCGGGGACATTTGTCTAACAATTTGTTCTGATTCCCCCACGGTTTATTTTTGTTTTTTTTCTTTTGGTCTTTAGTTCAGCGAGTTTAGTCTCGGCGCCCCCAAGACGTGGCTCACATACCCCAAGAGGAAAGCTTTCTCCGGGGATGCTTTCCAGCCTCATGCCCCTCCTCCCCCTCCTGGAGGTCCTGTACAGCAGCCCTCTGGCCAGAACAGCTTGAAGTCCTACAGGGCCACGTTCATGTTCACTGGCCCCCGTGTGGACAAGTACCACTGGGTCAGCACTTCCCGATCCTAGAACCCACTACAAATCTGGAACCAGACTATAGACTTGACAGTCAGGGTGGAGGGGAGTCGGTCAACTTTAAAGAATAATTATTGCATGATTTAAATAGTTTTTTTGCTCTATTTTAAAGTCTTGACATAAGTGTTTTTAAATAATTCTAAATGTTTTTAAACTCTCACCTGTGAATAAAGTAACATTGAACTGTGGATGAAAAGAAATAAAGAACACATCTAACCTCAACAGTTTTTCCTTGTTTAAATTTCCATCATAATTAAAATGCAAATCCGTTCCAGGGTCAAACTGTAGCATTACATTCGTATGGTGTCAGGTCGTGCTGTCTTGCACGGTGATGACGTCCGATGAGCACATTTGGCCATGCATTGAAGAGTCTTGTAGATGAAGCTCCTATCTCTTAATTCTAACCATGTTGTACTGAGCATCCAGGACATATGTGTACTGTTTTGACTGCGTCAAGTTCAAGTTTGTTTTAGTGTGCCATTTTGTTTTTTTATGCAAACATGTTCAGCTACACATGTTATAATGTATTTTACATTTGACTAGTTTGTTAAATGTCAAATACATTTGTTCTGAGACATTTTTGTTAAATAATTCAGTTTGAAATGATTCCTAATCGAATAACTTAGTTCCGTTTTCGTCCATCATAAAGAATGGGATGATAGGTGTTATCTGTTATCAGAGGGGCGCTCTATTAATAATTGCAGATAAGTCATAACTGCAGAAAGCTCTTACAATTTAATGGATTAGTTAAAACTACGCGAAAAACTATATTCTACGATTTAGTAATTAGTGAATAGAAATAGTCGTATTTGTATATTTCCCCTATTTATTCTTGAATATATGCATTTATTGCGATTAGACAGCATTATCGATACTATTTAACAATTACTTTTATCGTTAACACACAAGAATGATCATTTGTAATGTTTTGTGTGGTTAGCATCTCATTGAAAGTACGTGATACACATTCCGGAAGAACATTTGTGGACTTTATTTCGTCACGACTTTTCTCAGCCAATTGCTGAGCGTTTTTATTCACTCCTACGACCTTTCTGTCCAATCGCCTTTACTTTTGTTCAGACGTGGCCCGGTACTGGGTCACATCCGGTTGTATATATGTTGCCACGAGTTAGCGGCGAATTTGGAGTGTCCATTTTGAAGCTCAGATCCGGCGTCTCCCTCTTCTTTCCCCCCCAATCTAAAAGTAAGATGATTTTTAATGTTATCGGTGGATTTAAATGTATTTTTGCGTTTACGATAGTATATGTGTTAAGCGGTTACGTACGGAGTGAGCTTTGTTACGCCGTAATGCCATTTCCGGAGCCTTAGATCGACGATATCGGTATGCTAGCTTGCTAGTTGTGCTAGCATTACATTGAGGTGCCTGTTATGTATGGCGAATGAATGGTTAGCTAACATTAGCAATCATAATACCACCATTTAATATGTATTTAGATTGCTTTACTTCATTTACCATGCAGTCTTGCGGAAGAACGTGTGGTATTAGTTGTGCTACTGCGAGCCGGGCCTTGCCGTCTTCCTTCCTCGACCAAAGCGCGGTTCTCTTGAATGCTAGCTAAGCTTGTTAGCATTCATTTAGCCGCTTATTATTAGCACACTCTTGAGTAAGTAATGTAACCTTTGTTTATTAAACGCCTGTCAGTTTAAAACTATAACGTCATCCACGCCCGTCGAACAAATGTGGTTGTTTTGATGTAATGTTGTAATGCTGTGAAAGCATTTGTTTCCACGGTTTCGGATTGTTAAAATGAAAACAACTTAAAAGTTGCTTAAAATTGATGCTTGTAATTGTGACTGCAGTACACTGTATTTAACCTACATTATTTGAATCATTATATGTTGCAGAGGACCTATACTACTATGTGAATGTTGACCCGTGTTTGTTTATTTGAATCATTATATGTTGCAGCGGACCTATACTACTATGTGTATGTTTTCCTTTCAGCTTGTGAACAACCCCCCCCTCCAGAATGTGTGACACTGACAATCTACTGATGGAGACATCGGATCAGAACGGCAACGAGGGTGAGGATGACCAGAACGGAGCAGGAACGGAGCTGATGGCCGAGGATGAGAGCGCCTCTGATGGAGGAAAGATCGATGCCAGCAAAGGAGAGGAGGATGCTGGGTGAGTGCTCCAATGGGTTTGAATAATCTTATATTAATACAGACGTATCGTATCTTTGAAACGTCTTTTAGAACATTTGAAGGAACACAATGTTGCACTAAATCAAATCATCGCAGGTTAATGCAATGACACTAAAACAAATATACACGTTTTTATTGCAACTCCTTGCAGGACTCGGTTTCAAAAAATGATGCTCCGGAATTGTGTTCATGTACAAGTAGTGACAGACGATATGTGTGTTTGCTACAGTAAAATGTTTGTGGGCGGCCTGAGCTGGGAGACGAACAAAAAAGACCTCAAGGACTATTTCAGCAAGTTTGGTGAGGTGTCGGACTGCACCATCAAAATCGACTCAGCCAGCGGACGCTCTCGAGGCTTTGGCTTCGTTCTCTTCAAAGACGCAGCCAGCGTGGACAAGGTACCGCTCACGCTGTGATGCTCATACCACTCGATATAGTTTGTATTATGTCATACTGACTGTGTGGTCGACAGGTACTGGAGCAGGAACAGCACAGGCTGGATGGCCGGCAGATCGACCCTAAGAGGGCTTTAGCGATGAAAAAGGATCCTGTCAAGAAGATCTTTGTCGGCGGCTTGAACCCCGAGGCTGCTGAGGAGAGCATCAGGGAATACTTCGGCAACTTTGGAGAGGTCTATCGATGAGAAGCCTGACAGCCAATAAATATGACGCCATACAGAGGCACTAAACTGCGTGGTCTTCTTCCAGATCGAAACGATTGAGCTTCCTCTCGACCCCAAGTCAAAGAAGAGGAGGGGCTTCATCTTCATCACATACAAAGATGAGGCCAGTGTGAAGAAGTGCTTGGAGAAGAAGTACCACAACATTGAGGGCGGAAGGGTAAGCGATTGCAATTTGGATTCTTAACAGCGCAGAAGGTTGACAGCGGGTGTGTCTTTGCTCCAGTGTGAGCTGAAGATCGCCCAACCTAAGGAGGTGTACCAGCAGCAGCAACAGCAGCAGCAGTATGGAGGACGTGGTGGCGGTGGCTACAGCGGACGAGGAGGTAGAGGACGTGGAGGTGAGCTGTTGTTGTTTTTTTTTTAACTAAACTCTATTAATATATTATTTATTATTATAATAAACTGTATTCCTACATATGTAGGTCAGAGCCAGGGCTGGAACCAGGGCTATGGAAGCTACTACAACCAAAGCTATGGTAACCAAGGCTATGGCTATGGAGGATACAGTGGCTACAGCAGCTATGACTACCCTTCTGGTTACTATGGATACGGCCCTGGTTATGACTACAGTAAGTCTATTCAGCATCTATTAACATATTTTAATATAAATGTCACATTGAAATATAGTTTTACGTTGTCAAATTGTCAAGTTATTTTCAAATATATTAAATACAGGTTCCAATGGTTCTATAACGGTGTTATTGTCAGGCACTCATCTTTCTGTTTATTTTTTGACTGTTGATGTGGTATGAATACGTGGACTGGGGTGATTGCAGGTCAGGGCAGTGTCAACTATGGTAAGGCTCCAAGAAGGGGCCACCAGAGCACCTACAAGCCATACTGATGGTGTGACCATGTGAGGTATGTGTTGGCTTTCACTCATTAGACCTGTCCATTGACCATTGGCAACATGCTCTTGTTTGCATGAGAAAATTGCATAATTAAATTTACTGCCATAACACAATTTGACAAACCTACTGTTATTATTGCTTTATCAAATGACACGTGGCAATGAGTAACATTATTTAACATTACGCAGGATCCAGTGAAACAGGCGGCCTGATGGACATCCTGGCCCCTAACACGACCTCTTTTATGACAGAAGACCATTTGTACAGAAAACATCTGAAATGTAACTTTTTTTTTTTCCCTTCCATGTTTTATTTGTTTTGCTTTCATTTATAGTTTCCCCCCCTTTTTTGTTTGTTTTTTCTTTCCCCTCCAACATTTCCATTGAAAGGAAGTGTAATTTTACTGTACTTTTTGGTACCTGTTTTGATTCTAATGTTATTGTAAGGGTATTTTACATGTCGGCTGCCTTTTACAGGTTGGAAATGTTGGTGTTTAAGGAGCTTTTTTGACAAATAAAAAAAAAACTTTTCAGTAAATTTTGTTCCTGTTGTGGTTCTATTTTAAGTGAAAATTTTTCTTCACACAAACCTATCAAAAATATTTGCAATTTTTGCCACACAATGGCAGTATAACCTTTTAATTCGAGATTGAAAAGTAGAACAATTTCAGGGATTTTAACTTTTCAGCCTCGATGTACTGGTGAGAATGTGCCTACAGTATTTCTACATTTGGACAAATGGAATATTTTTGTTCCATTTGACCTTTTTTATTTCAGATTTTTGTAGTGGTATGACATGTTTGACACAGTCTGCGATAAGGAATATTTTTGTAATGTTTTTGAACAATTACTGTTGTAATTTACTTTTCTTAACCGTATAATTAAATGCATTAGGAAGTGAGCCCTGAAAGAAGTTTTGGATGGCTGTGCACTGTCTGTTTTACATTTTTTTCTAACATACTTCTACTGATTCAAGTCAATTCCACATGGACTTCCTTATATGGGGTGCAGGTTACCTCACCTACCTACATATTCGGAAGTCCTGTGGAGTGCTTGGGAATGTGACCAATCACAGCAAGAGTTTGTGCGGGAAGCCCAAAATGCTGCAGAATCTGGAAGATCTAGAAAGCTGTACGTGTTATCGTGTGTAGATGCTCCATAAAGGGACAAAGATGAGTGCAGAAGATGTTCAGGTGAGATGAGAACATTTATGCATGCTGCAGCTAGGAGCCATTTTCGCTTTGTTATGAGATATGACACTTTTGCTTTGCCACCTAATAATAATAATCCTTGCACATTTCCATTTTGTGGTTACCTGTACTCCTAATGTGTGTAATTGAATGCATCAATGTGCTGCATCTGTGCATGTCTCAGCAATAGAAGGAAGCTTGGCAGTCCTTAACCTTCTGGACCATCTGCGTAAGGTAGAAGATGTCTGAAGCGGCCCACGTGTCTTCTTCCACTCTTCATGTGCATTTTTGTCCTCCTCAGCAGATGTCCTCATCTTTGGTGTCCTCTTCTCTTTGTCCTCCTTGCTCCTCCATCCTGCACGTAGAAGCCTGGCTGCAGTGAGGAAAGGGTCTGCCGGTCCTTGCTGTCGCTCCTGGGGTCCGTACGGCGGTGGAGGCTCCTTGGAGGAGGTTCTGTTCACACTGGTTGGGACATCCATCAGATAGCTGCTGAGAAAAGGAATTACAGATCATTTAAATATGTAAGAAAGTCATATTACTGATGAGTCATAATTAGTGTAGATGAGTGGTGGCTTACGCAGAGGACGCCAAGCAAATATTCATTTCTCTCGACCTCTCAACTCCTTTTAACCCTCCCTCCCTCTCTCTCTTTACCACACACATGCACACTAGAGACTAAAAAGGAAGTGTGTGTGGTCATGGTTCAACTTGCCCCATAGTTGGGAAATGCAAAGAATTGATAAGCATAAACTAAAATACAATAATATATTGAAGAATGTTTTTAAATTACAGCATAGTCATATGATATTAAATATGATGACATTAAACACATTAAATATTAGTTCATAGTGGTCGGTGAATGAGGTCGGTATGACGATGAACTCTGTCACCCCCACAGCCGACCTGATTCTATGCTTTATTTACTTGCACTGACTCCACAGAGCTGCTCTCCTGGTTTCTCCTGGTTCCCACCGGGTGTCATGGATTTTGATCTGGGTGGAAGGTTACCACTTTGTGGACTTCCTAGTATGATTCTGCGATAAAAAACATGAGCAAATTTCAGGTATAAGCTTATCAAGTATGTTTATTCACATGTCAATTGAGGTCACATGCTTTCTAAAAACAAACCACATGACTTCTATCGATCAATCTGGAAAAAAATAATATGATTGTTGGACAATATCGTTTTTTGGCAAAAAACTCATTCTCTAAGTGAGTACATTTTAACTTTTAAGTTAAATTCGAGAAAGCAATAACATGCTGAGCTATCTTTGTTATAAATATGATAATCACATGTTTTTCAAAGGCTACTCATTAAGAAGTCTTTCAACGTGCAATGGTTACTTCATTTCAAAAGCAGTCGTGTTAATAACGTCCTTGGCCGAGGTCCAAAAAATAACTTTATTCGTGTCTTCATAGACGAAATTGTCAAAACTGCCAATTGTTTAACTGGTTTGACTTTGATAAGGTGTGACACTGTGTCATCTTGTTGGTATGGAATGATGTCACGGTCCTCGTAACAACAAGAACATTACTGTTTACAAGTTGACACGCTTGTAAAGCCCTCGTCATACAGCAGGTGCTTTTAGGACTCAATTCCAAATGCGCTTTAACACGTTTTTAGGTCAGAAAAGAGCACTTTACTACCTCCTGTGGCTGTTCATGCGCATTACGGAAACCTAAGGATTTAGTAGTCATTTGTATTCACGAACCCCCAGCCTAGCATTAGCTATGAGAGAACACAACACGGCACCATTGTATGCCACAATATATCCCATTAAGGCAAAATGCTAGCTCCCTCTTTAGCCTAACCTGCCCGGCAGGTCGGTCCAGTCGGGTGTTTTGAGGCACAAGCACGTTAATGTCATGTTATTCCTCCACTGAGGTTGGCGCTGACAGGACGTAGCATTCAGACACGCTCGGGTGAGATTTAGATTTTGGACAATTTATTTACATTTATGTGACTTTTTGAAGTGTAACACTTTTGAAGTGTTTTAGGTTTTTACGATAGATGTTTGTCATCTGAAAGAGGTTAAATCGTAGTTTTGTTAGGATTCCAGAAACCATTCAATTGATTTGAATTTGTGTCTTATCTATCTTAGCTAGGTATCACTCTAGCTAGCTAGCTGCACTCGCTTATAAGTGGAACAATGGAACTAATTAAGTCAAATAATGAAATGTGCTGCATCTTAGCTAAGTATTAAGACATAAATATTTGATAAATATTTCAGTTTGTATTATATATAAAAGTTTTCCAATTCAAGCAACCCCAAGACGTAATCACCAAACTGTCCCTTGTGCTTATGCTAACTCTTAAGACTTTATTATGCTATTTATTATAATATATTTATTGTGCTATTATTTCAAGAGGATCATTTCATTGTAATTATTTTTGCCATATCGTTATTGGATTGGAAATCCTGCAGTTTTTTTTGCGGCAGGATCTTTTAAGTAACATAAACAAATTGTACCTAAAATACTAGCAAGCAAACTAGTAGTCTTATGATGAAGTGACCCAGGTATCTCTATAGCTAACTAGCTAATAGAGCTCTTTAGCGATCTAGCTGTTACTCTAAATTTAAAAGGTAGACATTTTGCTGAGTATTGTTCTAATATTGATATCTTCTTTGTCCTTGATTAGGAGTCAAAATGACCTCCAAAATGGTGATCACGCAGCCTGGGCCCATTATGGTCCAGCAGCACTCAAACGAATGGGGGAGTGGAATATGTGACTGTTGCAATGACGTCCCCATGTGTGAGTGTCTTTTTGTTATCTTCTAGTGTTGTCGCCATCACTATTTTTGCTATTAATTGTTTTTTTGTGTGTTTGTGTTTAAAGGTTGTTTCGCATTCTGGTGCCTCCCCTGCTTTGCCTGTATAACCACTAAAAAATATGGCGAGTGTCTCTGTCTCCCCCTGGTGGACATCTTCCTAGGAGAGATTGTCCCGCCCGTCGCCATGACCATGAGGATGTCCATGAGACATCGCTACGGCATCAGAGTAAGTACACAAAGAGCAGTAGTACTATCATACTAACATATAAAGCTAGTCAGACTAACGTTATGTATTTAGTTAAATAAACACAAAAAATGATAAAAAATGCGAATAATCTTTCTGGTTCAGCAAGTTAGCTAGTTTCTAGCCCTTTTCCACACGAGGTCCGAGGTGTCCAAGCTGCACGAGACCCTGCCCATGTCAGTCTATAAATACAATGCACTATGGCACGCGCATTATTTTGTAGTTCTTAGTTTGACCACTAGATGATGCTATTAGATGGGACAACGCAGTGTCAATAAAAACTGATGATGTTAACTGGTGGATGTGGCGAAATAGACGCATTATCGCAGTGCTATTAGTGCTAGGCATAGGGTCCTATTATTGGAGCATTAAATGGAATCAACTGTTAAACTCTTATTATTATAATGTCATAACTTTTGCAGAAATGTGATATTATAAGAAAAATCTCAATTACAATAAAGGTTCTGTGTGAAATGCAGACACAAAAAATGCAGGATCGATGTTTTATGGCTGTCTTGTAATGATACCTATCGAGAAGACTAGCTAGCAAGGTCAAACTCTGAGTTGTGTTGTTTAATAACTTATTAAATGCTAAGTTATTTGAACATATCCGTATACTGACACATGCGTCAATCGTTGACTTGATCTTGATCTTGGTCTGTCCGCAGGGAACCATGGGTAATGACTGCGTGTGCGCCACCTTCTGTATGGCCTGTGTCTGGTGCCAGATGGCCCGAGAGATGAAGGAACGAGACATTCCCATTGTTCTGGTTAACACCTATAAGAAGTCCTTTGCATAAGACATCTTTGGAATTATTATCGTCTTTTTATAATAACACAGTGACTACATAAAAAAGGGTGTTTTATAGCTATAACAGTCCAAACATACATTTGCATAAAATATACAAAAATATGTAAAACAGGGCCCACAGCCTTTTAGTAGAAGTTAGCTTGATTTTTATTATCTATTTATTGAAGTTAGCTAATCTTCAGACGTTTGACTGCCCCCACTAAGCACTACAGTACCATAATTATTGCTGCCCTCATGTGGAAGTAAACGGTAATGCAGGACACGATGCACTAGCTTGTTCACTTTTGTCCAAATCATCCTTTTACAACTCATAATAGTTTAAAACATATTTTCCGACTGATAAACATTTTTAAATATCTGTATTAATGACTGTGTAACATTTTAACAATTAGCTTTTTTTTAATTATGAAAATAAAAACTCAGGGATGTTTCATGTGTTGCTTTGCTGCTAATATAATATTTCATACACCACTTGTCATATTTGTCTTTTGATTTTTTTTCAGCCCCCAAATGATAATAGCTCTTGCTGCTATCCAATGAAAAAGCTGTATCTAAAGATGTTTCGATTAAATAAATTAGTGTAGTTTTTTTTTAAAATAGACCCACCAAGTTGATGTTGAGCAACACATGTCCGCTGGAGGGCGCTGCGCTCTACTCATTGAACGTTTAGCAGAGGTCATGGAGGGTCACGAGGGAGGATGACATCAGTGATGTGATGTCTGACATGTCACCTCGCTAACCTCTACACCAAATAGAAGGTGAACAGAAAAACACACCAAATATACAATAAATTACATCAAAGCTGACATAATTCTTTTTTTTTAAAGGTCAGGGTAGGGTCAGACATACAAGAAAAAAATAAATTAAAAAAAAGAATAAATAAAATCATCACATAATTATTGGACAATCCTAAATGTTAAAAAAAGTCAAAATATTAGGGACAAAAAATAAATTATATGAAAATCATCAATAATGTATTAATTTATAAAAATTAATAGACAAAATAACTATTTTTGCAAAAGTTGCAAAATTCCACCCAAAAAGTCAGAATAACTAAAATAAAGTTTTAAAAATACATAATTGCGGAAACTAAAGCTGCAATTTATTGTTAAAAATGTCACAAGTCCTAAGTTAAAAAAAATCATAATATTAAGAGAAATCTTTTTCGACAAAGCTGACATAATTCTTTTTTTTAAAGGTCAGGGTAGGGTCAGACATGCAAGAAAAAAATAAATAAAATAAAAATAAAAAGAATATTTAAAATCATCACACCGACTGAATTTTTGGACATTCCTAAATGTTACAATGTAAAAAAAAAAGTCATAATATTAGGGACAAAAATATTTTTTACGAGAATCATCAATAATGTATTAATTTATAAAAATTAATAGATAAAATAACTATTTTTACAAGAACATAGTTGCAAAATCCCCCCCCCCCCCCAAAAAAAGTCAGAATAACTAAAATAAAGTTTTAAAAATACATCATTGCGGAAACTAGAGCTGCAATTTCTTGTTAAAAGTTAAAACGAAAAAAATCACAATATTAAGAGAAATCTTTTTTTACAAGCCATAATATTAGTATTAGTAAGTATAGAGTGGTATTAAAAGTGGCTATCATCTTTCATGAACGGTATCATGGCATAGTGATTAAAGTTGGTCCAATCAGAGTTGACGTTACTGAATGGTGCATTGGTGTCCCCTATCAATTGTCTGGTGGTTCATATTTAAATGGGATTATGATGACAGTTATGGTGAGCAAGAATTGATGTTGCTGACTTTTATGGGGTGCCACTGAAGGGGCGTGTCCGGGCGTCGGGAATGTTAATTGGGCGCTGCCCTCTTTGTTGTGCTGCTGGTACAGGCTAGCTTCTGTTGTACCCCCTTCAAGATTTAACATCTGTTACTTTAACCTCGCACACACCTCACCAACACATGTACACTAGTTACCCCCCCAGCCCCCCCCCCCCATTCTTGTAGTAAATACCCCCCTCTATGTTGCCTCATCAGGTGGTTGCTCCCCTCCATGTTTTCTCCTAAAATTACAACATTATTTGCGCAATTTGGACTTTTTATTTTTATTCTTATTATGAGACGGACATTTTTACTCCGCAAAACAGCTGCAACGATATTCTTGTAAAAACTACAAAGCTATGATTTGGCTCTCGTAATATGACAACTTTATTCTCATAACATATTTTTTCAATATTGCAATATTTTTCCGTAATAAGGAATATCATGATATCATCTTTTCAATGTACAACTTTATCATTGAATATAAGACTTTTCTGTTTTATCAAATGTAACATTTAGGACACATTTTGACTTTTTTTTCCCTCCAAACATTCTAAATGTACTCTTATATTCTGACTTTATTCTCATAAAATTACAACATTTTCTTCCAAAATGACATTATTTTATTGAAAATAAATAAATGAATTATTGAAAATAATAAATACTTTTTTTAAAAATATAACAACTTTATTTTCATAAAATGACAACGTATATTCTTGTGATATAAAAATATTTTTTTGTAATAAATTAATATGGCAACATAACTGATATATTTTATTAAAATGACAACTTTATCATTATTACAACTTTTTTTCCCTTATTAAAGTCTTTCGGACTTTGTTCTTCTAAAATAATAATATTATGGATTAATTTGTAAAATTATGACTTTCATATTTCACCATATTTACTTGACTTTTTTTTTAGCTATTAGCTATTCTATAATTATCCCGATTTCACTATTTTCACATAATATTAATATTAATATTAATGTAGAAGTAAAATAATGATTTTGCTCTACTTGTCCAATTACACCTTTTTGTGTAAAAATTCGGACTATATTTTAATAACATTTCAACTTTATTATTGTGATAATGCTATCCAATTTATTGCAAAAAAGTTTATTTTTTTGTTGGTTGTTGCTAGGCAGAATTCAAAGCCCATTCAGAGATTAGCAGATGACAGTCATGCTAACCGTTTTTCCACATTAAACAATTGATTCCCTGCTCTGTAAGACAAATCACCATCTACTGGATGTGATGGGGCACTGCATCGCTTGCCCCTAGTGCGAATCCTCCACTGGTTTAAAGCAGCGTGAAAAAAGGCTATACCTGCACTGATGACACGAGATGGGCCTCAAAGGTCAGTAGATGGATTTGAACCTGGCAGCCATTAAGCCCACCTGAGTGACACTCCTTCCACCAAGGGTGACCCGAGGCTCTGGCCATGACAGATAGAGACGTTGTCTATCTGCCATAATTTCCTGGGGGAAGTGTTCCTTTACTACAAAAAAAAAGAGACAAGATTGGAGTTGGCGGGGGAGTCGACTGATAACGGGGCTCAGATTAAGGTAAGGTGATGGTGCGCCGGGCGGCCCGGTGGTGGGGTGGGTCGTTGATGTGTGGGGGTGTGGTCAGGCATAGTCCGACACACGCTATCACACGACGGGCCTCAGAGCAAACAAACAAGTCTGACCTCTCAAAACAACCGCAGCAGGGAGCAGCTGATAGCTAGAGACGGATAGCCGTGTGTGTGTGTGTATGTGTGTGTGTGTGAGGGAGGCTGAGGGCAAAGGGGCAAGCACAATTATCGGATGCCTGATGATCTTACTGGCTGTTTAAATAAGAACTAGAACGGCACTCGATATAGTACGCATCTCCGCCATACAATACAATACTAATATCTGCATGGTTATAAAGGAATCCTATTAACACACAAAAATATAAATATTATCAAACTTAAATATTTTATTCGTACAAAAAAAGCATTTTTTCCCCCCCAAAAAAGAATAACTGCATTTTAAAAACTAAATATATATATATTATTATATTATTCTTTCAAAAAATCCAATCAAAATATATTTTTATACCAAAAATATATTTATACTATATTCTTATGAAAAAAATTCTAGAAACATTGTAACTTTAATGTCGGAATATTCGTATAAATAATTTTTCCGAACATTTATAACATTATAACTCACTTTTTAGTTAAATTAAGACATTTTCTTGCATCACTACAACACTCGTCGTGTAATATTTTGACGATATTTTCATATAATTAAGACTTTTTAAAATTATGACATTACATTTTTATTCAAATTAAATGTATTTCAAATTAAATAAATTAAATCTCCTAACTAAAGTTAATTTCTATTGTAATAATAAGACTTATTTTCTTGAATACATTTTTGTGACTTTACTTAATGTTAAAATTAAAAAAAACTTTACTTTTACTAAAATGTTATTGTTATTCCTTCCTGACTTGTTTAGTGTAATATTAAAACTTTGTAAAAATTTTTATTTGAAAATGATGTTATTTTTGTAATTTTCAGACCTACTTCTGGTATCCAAATATTACAACAATAAAAATACAATATATACAATAATAATAACTGAGGACTTATCTCTCATAATATTGCAAATTTATTGAGTAAAATTCTAATTTTTTCTTGTAAGATTCTGACATTTTACCAACAACATTACATTACATTTTTCTTGTAATATAACCACGATCTAATAAACCACAATGATGTATTTTTTCCTCTAAAACAATTACTGTAATCTGGTGCTATAACATCTATATTTATCATTTAACATGACAAATTTATTCTCATAAAAGTATGTTTTTAGTTATTTTTCCTTTTTTTTAAAAACACATATTAACGTGTGTCCAAAAGTAAAGGATGGGAGGGGCAGCACCTGAAGAGGGTCCAGCTTAAGGGAGGGAGGGTCACCAAATTCTTTGGTTAGTGAACCTTGTCATTCTGATAGCTCAGAGCACCCGAATGCATCACAACATTTATTTGTTTGGTTCAGTTATTGGGTTTAATTGCAGAAAATAGTTTTACAGTACTTGTGTATTAAAAAAAACAATCTTTCCGGTAATAATTTAACAAAACATCTTTTTCCGAAGAGTTCTCAATTTTGTTTGTGTTTCTGCATCCACTAGGGGGCAGCACTGAGGCTTTCTTGAACATTGAGTCTTTCGGCATGTTGTTAGCGCTGATATACGGCCACCGCAAACAACCTCTAAGTGCATCTCAAGGTTCATTGAAAGGGTGAATAAGATCTATAACTCTTGTGTGGAGTTTTTCCTCAAGTGTCCGACAGCAAGCGCTCACATGCGCTCCTTTGGGGTTTGGAAAAGTTTGTCTTATGTGGGGGGGGGGGGGGGGGCAAAAATAGTGAATAATCTCTTCACTTGGTCATCTGCTGTACAGTTTTATTTATTCATCTCATAGGATTTGCTAAAAATATGAGTTGGATATCCTCAAAAAAAATACATTGGTATTTTTAGATGTACAATACACACTGATATAAATAATGCAGCCTTACATCCGAGAAGTGAGCATAACATTGGCAGACAAGCGAGAATGAATGTGTGTTATGGTAAGAATGAAGACGAAGGAATTACCTTTCATTGTCAGTGCAAACTTAAACTGTCCAGACCAGTAGTGTGTGCGTACAAATTAGGGGTGCGGATCTCAATTTCGATGGACTGCCAGCGATACATGGAATTTTCTGGCGATAGCATTCATCCGCTTCACGATGTGATATGACGTGATAATCTTTAAGTTCAAATCAATGTGATCCGATACCATATGGTGCAATTTCTTGCAATATCATGCAATTCATTGAGATACAAATAAATAAAGAAAAAAACATGGAAATCAGTATGGTATGGTTTCCATATGGTTTCCACTTTTATTTTTGACAGAAAAGTGCTTTAAAAGCAAGTTGAAAAAAATGAAAAAAACGACATAACCGCTTACGTTTTTTGTCAAAAATCACCAAATTCAAAATCTGGCATTTTATGCCATTTTTGGATGCTTCTGGGTCCCCTGTTGAGTGTGTGTGAGGTTTCCACTTTTATTTTTCACAGAAAAGTGCTTTAAAAGCAAGTACAAAAAAATAAAAAAAACGACATACTAACCCCTTACGTTTTTAGTCAAAAATAACCAAATTCAAAATCGAGCATTTTATGCCATTTTTGGATGCTTCTGTGTCCCCTGTTGAGTGTGTGTGAGGTTTCCACTTTAATTTTGACAGAAAAGTGCTTTAAAAGCAAGTTGGAAAAATGAAAAAAACGACATACTAACCCCTTATGTTTTTTGTCAAAAATCACCAAATTCAAAATCTGGCATTTTATGCCATTTTTGGATGCTTCTGTGTCCCCTGTTGAGTGTGTGTGAGGTTTCCACTTTTATTTTTGACAGAAAAGTGCTTTAAAAGCAAGTTGAAAAAAAATGAAAAAAACCACATACTTACTTACGTTTTTTTTCAAAAATTGACGCCCTAAAATTTGGGCATTTTATGCCATTTCTGGATGCTCCTGGGGCCCCTGTTGAGTGTGTGTGAGGTTTCCCGTGTTTATTTTAACAGAAAAGTGCATTTTGAGCAAGTTGAAAAAACTGAAAAAAACGACATACTAACCCTTTACGTTTTTTGTCAAAAATCACCAAATTCAAGTTGGAAAAATGAAAAAATGAAAAAAACGACATACTAACCCCTTACGTTTTTTGTCAAAAATCACCAAATTCAAAATCTGGCATTTTATGCCATTTTTGGATGCTTCTGGGTCCCCTGTTGAGTGTGTGTGAGGTTTCCACTTTTATTTTTGACAGAAAAGTGCTTTAAAAGCAAGTACAAAAAAATGAAAAAAACGACATACTAACCCCTTACGTTTTTTGTCAAAAATCACCAAATTCAAAATCTGGCATTTTATGCCATTTTTGGATGCTTCTGGGTCCCCTGTTGAGTGTGTGTGAGGTTTCCACTTTTATTTTTGACAGAAAAGTGCTTTATAAGCAAGTACAAAAAAATAAAAAAACGACATACTAACCCCTTATGTTTTTTGTCAAAAATCACCAAATTCAAAATCGGGCATTTTATGCCATTTTTGGATGTTTCTGGGTCCCCTGTTGAGTGTGTGTGAGGTTTCCACTTTTATTTTTGACAGTAAAGTGCTTTAAAAGCAAGTACAAAAAAATGAAAAAAAACGACATACTAACCCCTTACGTTTTTTGTCAAAAATCACCAAATTCAAAATCTGGCATTTTGTGCCATTTTTGGATGCTTCTGGGTCCCCTGTTGAGTGTGTGTGAGGTTTCCACTTTTATTTTTGACAGAAAAGTGCTTTAAAAGCAAGTTGGAAAAATGAAAAAAACGACATACTAACCCCTTACGTTTTTTGTCAAAAATCACCAAATTCAAAATCTGGCATTTTGTGCCATTTCTGGATGCTTCTGGGTCCCCTGTTGAGTGTGTGTGAGGTTTCCACTTTTATTTTTGACAGAAAAGTGCTTTAAAAGCAAGTTGGAAAAATGAAAAAAACGACATATTAACCCTTTACGTTTTTTGTCAAAAATCACCAAATTCAAAATCTTGCATTTTATGCCATTTTTGGATGCTTCTGGGTCCCCTGTTGAGTGTGTGTGAGGTTTCCACTTTTATTTTTGACAGAAAAGTGCTTTAAAAGCAAGTTGAACAAAATGAAAAAAACGACATACTAACCCCTTACGTTTTTTGTCAAAAATCACCAAATTCAAAATCTGGCATTTTATGCCATTTTTGGATGCTTCTGTGTCCGCTGTTGAGTGTGTGTGAGGTTTCCACTTTTATTTTTGACAGAAAAGTGCTTTAAAAGCAAGTTGAAAAAAATGAAAAAAACGACATACTAACCCCTTACGTTTTTTGTCAAAAATCACCAAATTCAAAATCTGGCATTTTATGCCATTTTTGGATGCTTCTGGGTCCCCTGTTGAGTGTGTGTGAGGTTTCCACTTTTATTTTTCACAGAAAAGTGCTTTAAAAGCAAGTTGAAAAAAATGAAAAAAACGACATACTTACTTACGTTTTTTTTCAAAAATTGACGCCCTAAAATTTGGGCATTTTATGCCATTTCTGGATGCTCCTGGGGCCCCTGTTGAGTGTGTGTGAGGTTTCCCGTGTTTATTTTAACAGAAAAGTGCATTTTGAGCAAGTTGAAAAAACTGAAAAAAACGACATACTAACCCTTTACGTTTTTTGTCAAAAATCACCAAATTCAAGTTGGAAAAATGAAAAAATGAAAAAAACGACATACTAACCCCTTACGTTTTTTGTCAAAAATCACCAAATTCAAAATCTGGCATTTTGTGCCATTTCTGGATGCTTCTGGGTCCCCTGTTGAGTGTGTGTGAGGTTTCCACTTTAGTTTTGACAGAAAAGTGCTTTAAAAGCAAGTTGGAAAAATGAAAAAAACGACATATTAACCCTTTACGTTTTTTGTCAAAAATCACCAAATTCAAAATCTGGCATTTTATGCCATTTTTGGATGCTTCTGGGTCCCCTGTTGAGTGTGTGTGAGGTTTCCACTTTTATTTTTGACAGAAAAGTGCTTTAAAAGCAAGTTGAACAAAATGAAAAAAACGACATACTAACCCCTTACGTTTTTTGTCAAAAATCACCAAATTCAAAATCTGGCATTTTATGCCATTTTTGGATGCTTCTGTGTCCGCTGTTGAGTGTGTGTGAGGTTTCCACTTTTATTTTTGACAGAAAAGTGCTTTAAAAGCAAGTTGAAAAAAATGAAAAAAACGACATACTAACCCCTTACGTTTTTTGTCAAAAATCACCAAATTCAAAATCTGGCATTTTATGCCATTTTTGGATGCTTCTGGGTCCCCTGTTGAGTGTGTGTGAGGTTTCCACTTTTATTTTTCACAGAAAAGTGCTTTAAAAGCAAGTTGAAAAAAATGAAAAAAACGACATACTTACTTACGTTTTTTTTCAAAAATTGACGCCCTAAAATTTGGGCATTTTATGCCATTTCTGGATGCTCCTGGGGCCCCTGTTGAGTGTGTGTGAGGTTTCCCGTGTTTATTTTAACAGAAAAGTGCATTTTGAGCAAGTTGAAAAAACTGAAAAAAACGACATACTAACCCTTTACGTTTTTTGTCAAAAATCACCAAATTCAAGTTGGAAAAATGAAAAAATGAAAAAAACGACATACTAACCCCTTACGTTTTTTGTCAAAAATCACCAAATTCAAAATCTGGCATTTTATGCCATTTTTGGATGCTTCTGGGTCCCCTGTTGAGTGTGTGTGAGGTTTCCACTTTTATTTTTGACAGAAAAGTGCTTTAAAAGCAAGTTGGAAAAATGAAAAAAAAAAAAACCCGACATACTAACCCCTTACGTTTTTTGTGAAAAATCACCAAATTCAAAATCTGGCATTTTGTGCCATTTTTGGATGCTTCTGGGTCCCCTGTTGAGTGTGTGTGAGGTTTCCACTTTTATTTTTCACAGAAAAGTGCTTTAAAAGCAAGTACAAAAAAATGAAAAAAACGACATACTAACCCCTTATGTTTTTTTGTCAAAAATCACCAAATTCAAAATCTGGCATTTTATGCCATTTTTGGATGCTTCTGGGTCCCCTGTTGAGTGTGTGTGAGGTTTCCACTTTTATTTTTCACAGAAAAGTGCTTTAAAAGCAAGTTGACAAAAATGAAAAAAACGACATACTAACCCCTTACGTTTTTTGTCAAAAATCACCAAATTCAAAATCTGGCATTTTATGCCATTTTTGGATGCTTCTGGGTCCCCTGTTGAGTGTGTGTGAGGTTTCCACTTTTATTTTTGACAGAAAAGTGCTTTAAAAGCAAGTTGACAAAAATGAAAAAAACGACATACTAACCCCTTACGTTTTTTGTCAAAAATCACCAAATTCAAAATCTGGCATTTTATGCCATTTTTGGATGCTTCTGGGTCCCCTGTTGAGTGTGTGTGAGTTTTCCACTTTTATTTTTGACAGAAAAGTGCTTTAAAAGCAAGTTGAAAAAAATGAAAAAAACGACTTACGTTTTTTGTCAAAAATCACCTAATTCAAAATCTGGCATTTTGTGCCATTTTTGGATGCTTCTGGGTCCCCTGTTGAGTGTGTGTGAGGTTTCCACTTTTATTTTTGACAGAAAAGTGCTTTAAAAGCAAGTTGGAAAAATGAAAAAAACGACATACTAACCCCTTACGTTTTTTTGTCAAAAATCACCAAATTCAAAATCTGGCATTTTATGCCATTTTTGGATGCTTCTGGATCCCCTGTTGAGTGTGTGTGAGGTTTCCACTTTTATTTTTGACAGAAAAGTGCTTTAAAAGCAAGTACAAAAAAAATGAAAAAACGACATACTAACCCCTTACGTTTTTTGTCAAAAATAACCAAATTCAAAATCTGGCATTTTATGCCATTTTTTGATGCTTCTGGATCCCCTGTTGAGTGTGTGTGAGGTTTCCACTTTTATTTTTGACAGAAAAGTGCTTTAAAAGCAAGTACAAAAAAAATGAAAAAACGACATACTAACCCCTTACGTTTTTTGTCAAAAATAACCAAATTCAAAATCTGGCATTTTATACCATTTTTTGATGCTTCTGGGTCCCCTGTTGAGTGTGTGTGAGGTTTCCACTTTTATTTTTGACAGAAAAGTGCTTTAAAAGCAAGTACAAAAAAATGAAAAAAAAAACGACATACGTTTTTTGTGAAAAATCACCAAATTCAAAATCTGGCATTCTATGCCATTTTTGGATGTTTCTGGGTCCCCTGTTGAGTGTGTGTGAGGTTTCCACTTTTATTTTTGACAGAAAAGTGCTTTAAAAGCAAGTACAAAAAAATGAAAAAAACGACATACTAACCCCTTACGTTTTTTGTCAAAAATCACCAAATTCAAAATCTGGCATTTTATGCCATTTTTGGATGCTTCTGGGTCCCCTGTTGAGTGTGTGTGAGGTTTCCACTTTTATTTTTGACAGAAAAGTGCTTTAAAAGCAAGTTGAATGAAATGAAAAAAACGACATACTAACCCCTTACGTTTTTTGTCAAAAATCACCAAATTCAAAATCTGGCATTTTATGCCATTTTTGGATGCTTCTGGGTCCCCTGTTGAGTGTGTGTGAGGTTTCCACTTTTATTTTTGACAGAAAAGTGCTTTAAAAGCAAGTTGAAAAAAATGAAAAAAACGACATACTTACTTACGTTTTTTTTCAAAAATTGACGCCCTAAAATTTGGGCATTTTATGCCATTTCTGGATGCTCCTGGGGCCCCTGTTGAGTGTGTGTGAGGTTTCCCGTGTTTATTTTAACAGAAAAGTGCATTTTGAGCAAGTTGAAAAAACTGAAAAATACGACATACTAACCCCTTACGTTTTTTTTCAAAAATTGACGCCCTAAAATTTGGGCATTTTATGCCATTTCTGGATGCTCCTGGGGCCCCTGTTGAGTGTGTGTGAGGTTTCCCGTGTTTATTTTAACAGAAAAGTGCATTTTGAGCAAGTTGAAAAAAACTGAAAAAAACGACATACTAACCCCTTACGGTTTTTTTCAAAAATTGACGCCCTAAAATTTGGGCAGTTTATGCCATTTCTGGATGCTCCTGGGGCCCCTGTTGAGTGTGTGTGAGGTTTCCTGTGTTTATTTTAACAGAAAAGTGCATTTTGAGCAAGTTGAAAAAACTGAAAAAAACGACATACTAACCCCTTACGTTTTTTTTCAAAAATTGACGCCCTAAAATTTGGGCATTTTATGCCATTTTTGGATGCTCCTGGGGCCCCTGTTGAGTGTGTGTGAGGTTTCCCATGTTTATTTTAACAGAGAAGTGCAATTTGAGCAAGTTGAAAAAACTGAAAAAAACGACATACTAACCCCTTACGTTTTTTTTCAAAAATTGACGCCCTAAAATTTGGGCATTTTATGCCATTTCTGGATGCTCCTGGGGCCCCTGTTGAGTGTGTGTGAGGTTTCCCGTGTTTATTTTAACAGAAAAGTGCATTTTGAGCAAGTTGAAAAAACTGAAAAAAACGACATACTAACCCCTTACGTTTTTTTTCAAAAATTGACGCCCTAAAATTAGGGCATTTTATGCCATTTCTGGATGCTCCTGGGGCCCCTGTTGAGTGTGTGTGAGGTTTCCCGTGTTTATTTTAACAGAAAAGTGCATTTTGAGCAAGTTGAAAAAACTGAAAAAAACGACATACTAACCCCTTACGTATTTTTTTTCAAAAATTGACGCCCTAATATTTGGGCATTTTATGCCATTTCTGGATGCTCCTGGGGCCCCTGTTGAGTGTGTGTGAGGTTTCCCGTGTTTATTTTAACAGAAAAGTGCATTTTGAGCAAGTTGAAAAAACTGAAAAAAACGACATACTAACCCCTTACGTTTTTTTTCAAAAATTGACGCCCTAAAATTTGGGCATTTTATGCCATTTCTGGATGCTCCTGGGGCCCCTGTTGAGTGTGTGTGAGGTTTCCCGTGTTTATTTTAACAGAAAAGTGCATTTTGAGCAAGTTGAAAAAACTGAAAAAAACGACATACTAACCCCTTACGTTTTTTTTCCAAAAATTGACGCCCTAAAATATGGGCATTTTATGCCATTTCTGGATGCTCCTGGGGCCCCTGTTGAGTGTGTGTGAGGTTTCCCGTGTTTATTTTAACAGAAAAGTGCATTTTGAGCAAGTTGAAAAAACTGAAAAAAACGACATACTAACCCCTTACGTTTTTTTTCAAAAATTGACGCCCTAAAATTTGGGCATTTTATGCCCTTTCTGGATGCTCCTGGGGCCCCTGTTGAGTGTGTGTGAGGTTTCCCGTGTTTATTTTAACAGAAAAGTGCATTTTGAGCAAGTTGAAAAAACTGAAAAAAACGACATACTAACCCCTTACGTACTTTTTTTCAAAAATTGACGCCCTAATATTTGGGCATTTTATGCCATTTCTGGATGCTCCTGGGGCCCCTGTTGAGTGTGTGTGAGGTTTCCCGTGTTTATTTTAACAGAAAAGTGCATTTTGAGCAAGTTGAAAAAACTGAAAAAAACGACATACTAACCCCTTACGTTTTTTTTCAAAAATTGACGCCCTAAAATTTGGGCATTTTATGCCATTTCTGGATGCTCCTGGGGCCCCTGTTGAGTGTGTGTGAGGTTTCCCGTGTTTATTTTAACAGAAAAGTGCATTTTGAGCAAGTTGAAAAAACTGAAAAAAACGACATACTAACCCCTTACGTATTTTTTTTCAAAAATTGACGCCCTAATATTTGGGCATTTTATGCCATTTCTGGATGCTCCTGGGGCCCCTGTTGAGTGTGTGTGAGGTTTCCCGTGTTTATTTTAACAGAAAAGTGCATTTTGAGCAAGTTGAAAAAACTGAAAAAAACGACATACTAACCCCTTACGTTTTTTTTCAAAAATTGACGCCCTAAAATTTGGGCATTTTATGCCATTTCTGGATGCTCCTGGGGCCCCTGTTGAGTGTGTGTGAGGTTTCCCGTGTTTATTTTAACAGAAAAGTGCATTTTGAGCAAGTTGAAAAAACTGAAAAATACGACATACTAACCCCTTACGTTTTTTTTCAAAAATTGACGCCCTAAAATTTGGGCATTTTATGCCATTTCTGGATGCTCCTGGGGCCCCTGTTGAGTGTGTGTGAGGTTTCCCGTGTTTATTTTAACAGAAAAGTGCATTTTGAGCAAGTTGAAAAAACTGAAAAAAACGACATACTAACCCCTTACGTTTTTTTTCAAAAATTGACGCCCTAAAATTTGGGCATTTTATGCCATTTCTGGATGCTCCTGGGGCCCCTGTTGAGTGTGTGTGAGGTTTCCCGTGTTTATTTTAACAGAAAAGTGCATTTTGAGCAAGTTGAAAAAACTGAAAAAAACGACATACTAACCCCTTACGTTTTTTTTCCAAAAATTGACGCCCTAATATTTGGGCATTTTATGCCATTTCTGGATGCTCCTGGGGCACC
The DNA here is from genome assembly GCF_030265055.1 of Doryrhamphus excisus. NCBI lineage: Eukaryota > Metazoa > Chordata > Actinopteri > Syngnathiformes > Syngnathidae > Doryrhamphus > Doryrhamphus excisus. The sequence goes on from NC_080476.1 coordinate 11,616,923, forward strand.
TGTTGAGTGTGTGTGAGGTTTCCCGTGTTTATTTTAACAGAAAAGTGCATTTTGAGCAAGTTGAAAAAACTGAAAAAAACGACATACTAACCCCTTACGTACTTTTTTTCAAAAATTGACGCCCTAATATTTGGGCATTTTATGCCATTTCTGGATGCTCCTGGGGCACCTGTTGAGTGTGTGTGAGGTTTCCCGTGTTTATTTTAACAGAAAAGTGCATTTTGAGCAAGTTGAAAAAACTGAAAAAAACGACATACTAACCCCTTACGTTTTTTTTCAAAAATTGACGCCCTAAAATTTGGGCATTTTATGCCATTTCTGGATGCTCCTGGGGCCCCTGTTGAGTGTGTGTGAGGTTTCCCGTGTTTATTTTAACAGAAAAGTGCATTTTGAGCAAGTTGAAAAAACTGAAAAAAACGACATACTAACCCCTTACGTTTTTTTTCAAAAATTGACGCCCTAAAATTTGGGCATTTTATGCCATTTTTGGATGCTCCTGGGGCCCCTGTTGAGTGTGTGTGAGGTTTCCCATGTTTATTTTAACAGAAAAGTGCAATTTGAGCAAGTTGAAAAAACTGAAAAAACCGACATACTAACCCCTTACGTTTTTTGTCAAAAATTGACGCCCTAAAATTTGGGCATTTTATGCCATTTCTGGATGCTCCTGGGGCCCCTGTTGAGTGTGTGTGAGGTTTCCCGTGTTTATTTTAACAGAAAAGTGCATTTTGAGCAAGTTGAAAAAACTGAAAAAAACGACATACTAACCCCTTACGTTTTTTTTCAAAAATTGACGCCCTAAAATTTGGGCATTTTATGCCATTTCTGGATGCTCCTGGGGCCCCTGTTGAGTGTGTGTGAGGTTTCCCGTGTTTATTTTAACAGAAAAGTGCATTTTGAGCAAGTTGAAAAAACTGAAAAAAACGACATACTAACCCCTTACGTATTTTTTTTCAAAAATTGACGCCCTAATATTTGGGCATTTTATGCCATTTCTGGATGCTCCTGGGGCCCCTGTTGAGTGTGTGTGAGGTTTCCCGTGTTTATTTTAACAGAAAAGTGCATTTTGAGCAAGTTGAAAAAACTGAAAAAAACGACATACTAACCCCTTACGTTTTTTTTCAAAAATTGACGCCCTAAAATTTGGGCATTTTATGCCATTTCTGGATGCTCCTGGGGCCCCTGTTGAGTGTGTGTGAGGTTTCCCGTGTTTATTTTAACAGAAAAGTGCATTTTGAGCAAGTTGAAAAAACTGAAAAAAACGACATACTAAGCCCTTACGTTTTTTTTCAAAAATTGACGCCCTAAAATTTGGGCATTTTATGCCATTTCTGGATGCTCCTGGGGCCCCTGTTGAGTGTGTGTGAGGTTTCCCGTGTTTATTTTAACAGAAAAGTGCATTTTGAGCAAGTTGAAAAAACTGAAAAAAACGACATACTAACCCCTTACGTTTTTTTTCAAAAATTGACGCCCTAAAATTTGGGCATTTTATGCCATTTCTGGATGCTCCTGGGGCCCCTGTTGAGTGTGTGTGAGGTTTCCCGTGTTTATTTTAACAGAAAAGTGCATTTTGAGCAAGTTGAAAAAACTGAAAAAAACGACATACTAACCCCTTACGTTTTTTTTCAAAAATTGACGCCCTAAAATTTGGGCATTTTATGCCATTTTTGGATGCTCCTGGGGCCCCTGTTGAGTGTGTGTGAGGTTTCCCATGTTTATTTTAACAGAAAAGTGCAATTTGAGCAAGTTGAAAAAACTGAAAAAAACGACATACTAACCCCTTACGTTTTTTTTCAAAAATTGACGCCCTAAAATTTGGGCATTTTATGCCATTTCTGGATGCTCCTGGGGCCCCTGTTGAGTGTGTGTGAGGTTTCCCGTGTTTATTTTAACAGAAAAGTGCATTTTGAGCAAGTTGAAAAAACTGAAAAAAACGACATACTAACCCCTTACGTTTTTTTTCAAAAATTGACGCCCTAAAATTTGGGCATTTTATGCCATTTCTGGATGCTCCTGGGGCCCCTGTTGAGTGTGTGTGAGGTTTCCCGTGTTTATTTTAACAGAAAAGTGCATTTTGAGCAAGTTGAAAAAACTGAAAAAAACGACATACTAACCCCTTACGTTTTTTTTCAAAAATTGACGCCCTAAAATTTGGGCATTTTATGCCATTTCTGGATGCTCCTGGGGCCCCTGTTGAGTGTGTGTGAGGTTTCCCGTGTTTATTTTAACAGAAAAGTGCATTTTGAGCTAGTTGAAAAAACTGAAAAATACGACATACTAACCCCTTACGTTTTTTTTCAAAAATTGACGCCCTAAAATTTGGGCATTTTATGCCATTTCTGGATGCTCCTGGGGCCCCTGTTGAGTGTGTGTGAGGTTTCCCGTGTTTATTTTAACAGAAAAGTGCATTTTGAGCAAGTTGAAAAAAACAGAAAAAAACGACATACTAACCCCTTACGTTTTTTTTCAAAAATTGACGCCCTAAAATTTGGGCATTTTATGCCATTTCTGGATGCTCCTGGGGCCCCTGTTGAGTGTGTGTGAGGTTTCCTGTGTTTATTTTAACAGAAAAGTGCATTTTGAGCAAGTTGAAAAAACTGAAAAAAACGACATACTAACCCCTTACGTTTTTTTTCAAAAATTGACGCCCTAAAATTTGGGCATTTTATGCCATTTCTGGATGCTCCTGGGGCCCCTGTTGAGTGTGTGTGAGGTTTCCCGTGTTTATTTTAACAGAAAAGTGCATTTTGAGCAAGTTGAAAAAACTGAAAAAAACGACACACTAACCCCTTACGTTTTTTTTCAAAAATTGACGCCCTAAAATTTGGGCATTTTATGCCATTTCTGGATGCTCCTGGGGCCCCTGTTGAGTGTGTGTGAGGTTTCCCGTGTTTATTTTAACAGAAAAGTGCATTTTGAGCAAGTTGAAAAAACTGAAAAAAACGACATACTAACCCCTTACGTATTTTTTTTCAAAAATTGACGCCCTAATATTTGGGCATTTTATGCCATTTCTGGATGCTCCTGGGGCCCCTGTTGAGTGTGTGTGAGGTTTCCCGTGTTTATTTTAACAGAAAAGTGCATTTTGAGCAAGTTGAAAAAACTGAAAAAAACGACATACTAACCCCTTACGTTTTTTTTCAAAAATTGACGCCCTAAAATTTGGGCATTTTATGCCATTTCTGGATGCTCCTGGGGCCCCTGTTGAGTGTGTGTGAGGTTTCCCGTGTTTATTTTAACAGAAAAGTGCATTTTGAGCAAGTTGAAAAAACTGAAAAAAACGACATACTAACCCCTTACGTACTTTTTTTCAAAAATTGACGCCCTAATATTTGGGCATTTTATGCCATTTCTGGATGCTCCTGGGGCCCCTGTTGAGTGTGTGTGAGGTTTCCCGTGTTTATTTTAACAGAAAATTGCATTTTGAGCAAGTTGAAAAAACTGAAAAAAACGACATACTAACCCCTTACGTTTTTTTTCAAAAATTGACGCCCTAAAATTTGGGCATTTTATGCCATTTCTGGATGCTCCTGGGGCCCCTGTTGAGTGTGTGTGAGGTTTCCCGTGTTTATTTTAACAGAAAAGTGCATTTTGAGCAAGTTGAAAAAACTGAAAAAACGACATACTAACCCCCTTACGTTTTTTTTCAAAAATTGACGCCCTAAAATTTGGGCATTTGATGCCATTTCTGGATGCTCCTGGGGCCCCTGTTGAGTGTCTGTGAGGTTTCCCGTGTTTATTTTAACAGAAAAGTGCATTTTGAGCAAGTTGAAAAAACTGAAAAAAACGACATACTAACCCCTTACGTTTTTTTTCAAAAAATTGACGCCCTAAAATTTGGGCATTTTATGCCATTTCTGGATGCTCCTGGGGCCCCTGTTGAGTGTGTGTGAGGTTTCCCGGTGTTTATTTTAACAGAAAAGTGCATTTTGAGCAAGTTGAAAAAACTGAAAAAAACGACATACTAACCCCTTACGTTTTTTTTCAAAAATTGACGCCCTAAAATTTGGGCATTTTATGCCATTTCTGGATGCTCCTGGGGCCCCTGTTGAGTGTGTGTGAGGTTTCCCGTGTTTATTTTAACAGAAAAGTGCATTTTGAGCAAGTTGAAAAAACTGAAAAAAACGACATACTAACCCCTTACGTTTTTTTTCAAAAATTGACGCCCTAAAATTTGGGCATTTTATGCCATTTCTGGATGCTCCTGGGGCCCCTGTTGAGTGTGTGTGAGGTTTCCCGTGTTTATTTTAACAGAAAAGTGCATTTTGAGCAAGTTGAAAAAACTGAAAAAAACGACATACTAACCCCTTACGTTTTTTTTCAAAAATTGACGCCCTAAAATTTGGGCATTTTATGCCATTTCTGGATGCTCCTGGGGCCCCTGTTGAGTGTGTGTGAGGTTTCCCGTGTTTATTTTAACAGAAAAGTGCATTTTGAGCAAGTTGAAAAAACTGAAAAAAAACGACATACTAACCCCTTACGTTTTTTTTTCAAAAATTGACGCCCTAAAATTTGGGCATTTTATGCCATTTCTGGATGCTCCTGGGGCCCCTGTTGAGTGTGTGTGAGGTTTCCCGTGTTTATTTTAACAGAAAAGTGCATTTTGAGCAAGTTGAAAAAACTGAAAAAAACGACATACTAACCCCTTACGTTTTTTTTCAAAAATTGACGCCCTAAAATTTGGGCATTTTATGCCATTTCTGGATGCTCCTGGGGCCCCTGTTGAGTGTGTGTGAGGTTTCCCGTGTTTATTTTAACAGAAAAGTGCATTTTGAGCAAGTTGAAAAAACTGAAAAAAACGACATACTAACCCCTTACGTTTTTTTTTCAAAAATTGACGCCCTAAAATTTGGGCATTTTATGCCATTTCTGGATGCTCCTGGGGCCCCTGTTGAGTGTGTGTGAGGTTTCCCGTGTTTATTTTAACAGAAAAGTGCATTTTGAGCAAGTTGAAAAAACTGAAAAAAACGACATACTAACCCCTTACGTTTTTTTTCAAAAATTGACGCCCTAAAATTTGGGCATTTTATGCCATTTCTGGATGCTCCTGGGGCCCCTGTTGAGTGTGTGTGAGGTTTCCCGTGTTTATTTTAACAGAAAAGTGCATTTTGAGCAAGTTGAAAAAACTGAAAAAAACGACATACTAACCCCTTACGTACTTTTTTTCAAAAATTGACGCCCTAATATTTGGGCATTTTATGCCATTTCTGGATGCTCCTGGGGCCCCTGTTGAGTGTGTGTGAGGTTTCCCGTGTTTATTTTAACAGAAAAGTGCATTTTGAGCAAGTTGAAAAAACTGAAAAAAACGACATACTAACCCCTTACGTTTTTTTTCAAAAATTGACGCCCTAAAATTTGGGCATTTTATGCCATTTTTGGATGCTCCTGGGGCCCCTGTTGAGTGTGTGTGAGGTTTCCCATGTTTATTTTAACAGAAAAGTGCAATTTGAGCAAGTTGAAAAAACTGAAAAAAACGACATACTAACCCCTTACGTTTTTCTTCAAAAATTGACGCCCTAAAATTTGGGCATTTTATGCCATTTCTGGATGCTCCTGGGGCCCCTGTTGAGTGTGTGTGAGGTTTCCCGTGTTTATTTTAACAGAAAAGTGCATTTTGAGCAAGTTGAAAAAACTGAAAAAAACGACATACTAACCCCTTACGTATTTTTTTTCAAAAATTGACGCCCTAATATTTGGGCATTTTATGCCATTTCTGGATGCTCCTGGGGCCCCTGTTGAGTGTGTGTGAGGTTTCCCGTGTTTATTTTAACAGAAAAGTGCATTTTGAGCAAGTTGAAAAAACTGAAAAAAACGACATACTAACCCCTTACGTTTTTTTTCAAAAATTGACGCCCTAAAATTTGGGCATTTTATGCCATTTCTGGATGCTCCTGGGGCCCCTGTTGAGTGTGTGTGAGGTTTCCCGTGTTTATTTTAACAGAAAAGTGCATTTTGAGCAAGTTGAAAAAACTGAAAAAAACGACATACTAACCCCTTACGTACTTTTTTTCAAAAATTGACGCCCTAATATTTGGGCATTTTATGCCATTTCTGGATGCTCCTGGGGCCCCTGTTGAGTGTGTGTGAGGTTTCCCGTGTTTATTTTAACAGAAAAGTGCATTTTGAGCAAGTTGAAAAAACTGAAAAAACGACATACTAACCCCTTACGTTTTTTTTCAAAAATTGACGCCCTAAAATTTGGGCATTTTATGCCATTTCTGGATGCTCCTGGGGCCCCTGTTGAGTGTGTGTGAGGTTTCCCGTGTTTATTTTAACAGAAAAGTGCATTTTGAGCAAGTTGAAAAAACTGAAAAAAACGACATACTAACCCCTTACGTTTTTTTTCAAAAATTGACGCCCTAAAATTTGGGCATTTTATGCCATTTCTGGATGCTCCTGGGGCCCCTGTTGAGTGTGTGTGAGGTTTCCCGTGTTTATTTTAACAGAAAAGTGCATTTTGAGCAAGTTGAAAAAACTGAAAAAAACGACATACTAACCCCTTACGTTTTTTTTCAAAAATTGACGCCCTAAAATTTGGGCATTTTATGCCATTTCTGGATGCTCCTGGGGCCCCTGTTGAGTGTGTGTGAGGTTTCCCGTGTTTATTTTAACAGAAAAGTGCATTTTGAGCAAGTTGAAAAAACTGAAAAAAACGACATACTAACCCCTTACGTTTTTTTTCAAAAATTGACGCCCTAAAATTTGGGCATTTTATGCCATTTCTGGATGCTCCTGGGGCCCCTGTTGAGTGTGTGTGAGGTTTCCCGTGTTTATTTTAACAGAAAAGTGCATTTTGAGCAAGTTGAAAAAACTGAAAAAAACGACATACTAACCCCTTACGTTTTTTTTCAAAAATTGACGCCCTAAAATTTGGGCATTTTATGCCATTTTTGGATGCTCCTGGGGCCCCTGTTGAGTGTGTGTGAGGTTTCCCAGTTTATTTTAACAGAAAAGTGCATTTTGAGCAAGTTGAAAAAACTGAAAAAAACGACATACTAACCCCTTACGTTTTTTTTCAAAAATTGACGCCCTAAAATTTGGGCATTTTATGCCATTTCTGGATGCTCCTGGGGCCCCTGTTGAGTGTGTGTGAGGTTTCCCGTGTTTATTTTAACAGAAAAGTGCATTTTGAGCAAGTTGAAAAAACTGAAAAAAACGACATACTAACCCCTTACGTTTTTTTTTCAAAAATTGACGCCCTAAAATTTGGGCATTTTATGCCATTTCTGGATGCTCCTGGGGCCCCTGTTGAGTGTGTGTGAGGTTTCCCGTGTTTATTTTAACAGAAAAGTGCATTTTGAGCAAGTTGAAAAAACTGAAAAAAACGACATACTAACCCCTTACGTATTTTTTTTCAAAAATTGACGCCCTAATATTTGGGCATTTTATGCCATTTCTGGATGCTCCTGGGGCCCCTGTTGAGTGTGTGTGAGGTTTCCCGTGTTTATTTTAACAGAAAAGTGCATTTTGAGCAAGTTGAAAAAACTGAAAAAAACGACATACTAACCCCTTACGTTTTTTTTCAAAAATTGACGCCCTAAAATTTGGGCATTTTATGCCATTTCTGGATGCTCCTGGGGCCCCTGTTGAGTGTGTGTGAGGTTTCCCGTGTTTATTTTAACAGAAAAGTGCATTTTGAGCAAGTTGAAAAAACTGAAAAAAACGACATACTAACCCCTTACGTTTTTTTTCAAAAATTGACGCCCTAAAATTTGGGCATTTTATGCCATTTCTGGATGCTCCTGGGGCCCCTGTTGAGTGTGTGTGAGGTTTCCCGTGTTTATTTTAACAGAAAAGTGCATTTTGAGCAAGTTGAAAAAACTGAAAAAAACGACATACTAACCCCTTACGTTTTTTTTCAAAAATTGACGCCCTAAAATTTGGGCATTTTATGCCATTTCTGGATGCTCCTGGGGCCCCTGTTGAGTGTGTGTGAGGTTTCCCGTGTTTATTTTAACAGAAAAGTGCATTTTGAGCAAGTTGAAAAAACTGAAAAAAACGACATACTAACCCCTTACGTTTTTTTTCAAAAATTGACGCCCTAAAATTTGGGCATTTTATGCCATTTCTGGATGCTCCTGGGGCCCCTGTTGAGTGTGTGTGAGGTTTCCCGTGTTTATTTTAACAGAAAAGTGCATTTTGAGCAAGTTGAAAAAACTGAAAAAAACGACATACTAACCCCTTACGTTTTTTTTCAAAAATTGACGCCCTAAAATTTGGGCATTTTATGCCATTTCTGGATGCTCCTGGGGCCCCTGTTGAGTGTGTGTGAGGTTTCCCGTGTTTATTTTAACAGAAAAGTGCATTTTGAGCAAGTTGAAAAAACTGAAAAAAACGACATACTAACCCCTTACGTTTTTTTTCAAAAATTGACGCCCTAAAATTTGGGCATTTTATGCCATTTCTGGATGCTCCTGGGGCCCCTGTTGAGTGTGTGTGAGGTTTCCCGTGTTTATTTTAACAGAAAAGTGCATTTTGAGCAAGTTGAAAAAACTGAAAAAAACGACATACTAACCCCTTACGTTTTTTTTCAAAAATTGACGCCCTAAAATTTGGGCATTTTATGCCATTTCTGGATGCTCCTGGGCCCCTGTTGAGTGTGTGTGAGGTTTCCCGTGTTTATTTTAACAGAAAAGTGCATTTTGAGCAAGTTGAAAAAACTGAAAAAAACGACATACTAACCCCTTACGTTTTTTTTTCAAAAATTGACGCCCTAAAATTTGGCATTTTATGCCATTTCTGGATGCTCCTGGGGCCCCTGTTGAGTGTGTGTGAGGTTTCCCGTGTTTATTTTAACAGAAAAGTGCAGTTTGAGCAAGTTGAAAAAACTGAAAAAAACGACATACTAACCCCTTAACGTTTTTTTTCAAAAATTGACGCCCTAAAATTTGGGCATTTTATGCCATTTCTGGATGCTCCTGGGGCCCCTGTTGAGTGTGTGTGAGGTTTCCCGTGTTTATTTTAACAGAAAAGTGCATTTTGAGCAAGTTGAAAAAACTGAAAAAAACGACATACTAACCCCTTACGTATTTTTTTCAAAAATTGACGCCCTAAAATTTGGGCATTTTATGCCATTTCTGGATGCTCCTGGGGCCCCTGTTGAGTGTGTGTGAGGTTTCCCGTGTTTATTTTAACAGAAAAGTGCATTTTGAGCAAGTTGAAAAAACTGAAAAAAACGACATACTAACCCCTTACGTTTTTTTTCAAAAATTGACGCCCTAAAATTTGGGCATTTTATGCCATTTCTGGATGCTCCTGGGGCCCCTGTTGAGTGTGTGTGAGGTTTCCCGTGTTTATTTTAACAGAAAAGTGCATTTTGAGCAAGTTGAAAAAACTGAAAAAAAACGACATACTAACCCCTTACGTTTTTTTTCAAAAATTGACGCCCTAAAATTTGGGCATTTTATGCCATTTCTGGATGCTCCTGGGGCCCCTGTTGAGTGTGTGTGAGGTTTCCCGTGTTTATTTTAACAGAAAAGTGCATTTTGAGCAAGTTGAAAAAACTGAAAAAAAACGACATACTAACCCCTTACGTTTTTTTTCAAAAATTGACGCCCTAAAATTTGGGCATTTTATGCCATTTTTGGATGCTCCTGGGTCCCCTGTTGAGTGTGTGTGAGGTTTCCCATGTTTATTTTAACAGAAAAGTGCAATTTGAGCAAGTTGAAAAAACTGAAAAAAACGACATACTAACCCCTTACGTTTTTTTTCAAAAATTGACGCCCTAAAATTTGGGCATTTTATGCCATTTCTGGATGCTCCTGGGGCCCCTGTTGAGTGTGTGTGAGGTTTCCCATGTTTATTTTAACAGAAAAGTGCATTTTGAGCAAGTTGAAAAAACTGAAAAAAACGACATACTAACCCCTTACGTTTTTTTTCAAAAATTGACGCCCTAAAATTTGGGCATTTTATGCCATTTCTGGATGCTCCTGGGGCCCCTGTTGAGTGTGTGTGAGGTTTCCCGTGTTTATTTTAACAGAAAAGTGCATTTGAGCAAGTTGAAAAAACTGAAAAAAACGACATACTAACCCCTTACGTTTTTTTTCAAAAATTGACGCCCTAAAATTTGGGCATTTTATGCCATTTCTGGATGCTCCTGGGGCCCCTGTTGAGTGTGTGTGAGGTTTCCCGTGTTTATTTTAACAGAAAAGTGCATTTTGAGCAAGTTGAAAAAACTGAAAAAAACGACATACTAACCCCTTACGTTTTTTTTTCAAAAATTGACGCCCTAATATTTGGGCATTTTATGCCATTTCTGGATGCTCCTGGGGCCCCTGTTGAGTGTGTGTGAGGTTTCCCGTGTTTATTTTAACAGAAAAGTGCATTTTGAGCAAGTTGAAAAAACTGAAAAAAACGACATACTAACCCCTTACGTTTTTTTTCAAAAATTGACGCCCTAAAATTTGGGCATTTTATGCCATTTCTGGATGCTCCTGGGGCCCCTGTTGAGTGTGTGTGAGGTTTCCCGTGTTTATTTTAACAGAAAAGTGCATTTTGAGCAAGTTGAAAAAACTGAAAAAAACGACATACTAACCCCTTACGTTTTTTTTCAAAAATTGACGCCCTAAAATTTGGGCATTTTATGCCATTTCTGGATGCTCCTGGGGCCCCTGTTGAGTGTGTGTGAGGTTTCCCGTGTTTATTTTAACAGAAAAGTGCATTTTGAGCAAGTTGAAAAAACTGAAAAAAACGACATACTAACCCCTTACGTTTTTTTTCAAAAATTGACGCCCTAAAATTTGGGCATTTTATGCCATTTCTGGATGCTCCTGGGGCCCCTGTTGAGTGTGTGTGAGGTTTCCCGTGTTTATTTTAACAGAAAAGTGCATTTTGAGCAAGTTGAAAAAACTGAAAAAAACGACATACTAACCCCTTACGTTTTTTTTCAAAAATTGACGCCCTAAAATTTGGGCATTTTATGCCATTTCTGGATGCTCCTGGGGCCCCTGTTGAGTGTGTGTGAGGTTTCCCGTGTTTATTTTAACAGAAAAGTGCATTTTGAGCAAGTTGAAAAAACTGAAAAAAACGACATACTAACCCCTTACGTTTTTTTTCAAAAATTGACGCCCTAAAATTTGGGCATTTTATGCCATTTCTGGATGCTCCTGGGGCCCCTGTTGAGTGTGTGTGAGGTTTCCCGTGTTTATTTTAACAGAAAAGTGCATTTTGAGCAAGTTGAAAAAACTGAAAAAAACGACATACTAACCCCTTACGTTTTTTTTCAAAAATTGACGCCCTAAAATTTGGGCATTTTATGCCATTTCTGGATGCTCCTGGGGCTCCTGTTGAGTGTGTGTGAGGTTTCCCGTGTTTATTTTAACAGAAAAGTGCATTTTGAGCAAGTTGAAAAAACTGAAAAAAACGACATACTAACCCCTTACGTTTTTTTTCAAAAATTGACGCCCTAAAATTTGGGCATTTTATGCCATTTCTGGATGCTCCTGGGGCCCCTGTTGAGTGTGTGTGAGGTTTCCCGTGTTTATTTTAACAGAAAAGTGCATTTTGAGCAAGTTGAAAAAACTGAAAAAAACGACATACTAACCCCTTACGTTTTTTTTCAAAAATTGACGCCCTAAAATTTGGGCATTTTATGCCATTTCTGGATGCTCCTGGGGCCCCTGTTGAGTGTGTGTGAGGTTTCCCGTGTTTATTTTAACAGAAAAGTGCATTTTGAGCAAGTTGAAAAAACTGAAAAAAACGACATACTAACCCCTTACGTTTTTTTTCAAAAATTGACGCCCTAAAATTTGGGCATTTTATGCCATTTCTGGATGCTCCTGGGGCCCCTGTTGAGTGTGTGTGAGGTTTCCCGTGTTTATTTTAACAGAAAAGTGCATTTTGAGCAAGTTGAAAAAACTGAAAAAAACGACATACTAAGCCCTTACGTTTTTTTTCAAAAATTGACGCCCTAAAATTTGGGCATTTTATGCCATTTCTGGATGCTCCTGGGGCCCCTGTTGAGTGTGTGTGAGGTTTCCCGTGTTTATTTTAACAGAAAAGTGCATTTTGAGCAAGTTGAAAAAACTGAAAAAAACGACATACTAACCCCTTACGTATTTTTTTTCAAAAATTGACGCCCTAATATTTGGGCATTTTATGCCATTTCTGGATGCTCCTGGGGCCCCTGTTGAGTGTGTGTGAGGTTTCCCGTGTTTATTTTAACAGAAAAGTGCATTTTGAGCAAGTTGAAAAAACTGAAAAAAACGACATACTAACCCCTTACGTTTTTTTTCAAAAATTGACGCCCTAAAATTTGGGCATTTTATGCCATTTCTGGATGCTCCTGGGGCCCCTGTTGAGTGTGTGTGAGGTTTCCCGTGTTTATTTTAACAGAAAAGTGCATTTTGAGCAAGTTGAAAAAACTGAAAAAAACGACATACTAACCCCTTACGTACTTTTTTTCAAAAATTGACGCCCTAATATTTGGGCATTTTATGCCATTTCTGGATGCTCCTGGGGCCCCTGTTGAGTGTGTGTGAGGTTTCCCGTGTTTATTTTAACAGAAAAGTGCATTTTGAGCAAGTTGAAAAAACTGAAAAAAACGACATACTAACCCCTTACGTTTTTTTTCAAAAATTGACGCCCTAAAATTTGGGCATTTTATGCCATTTCTGGATGCTCCTGGGGCCCCTGTTGAGTGTGTGTGAGGTTTCCCGTGTTTATTTTAACAGAAAAGTGCATTTTGAGCAAGTTGAAAAAACTGAAAAAAACGACATACTAACCCCTTACGTTTTTTTTTCAAAAATTGACGCCCTAAAATTTGGGCATTTTATGCCATTTCTGGATGCTCCTGGGGCCCCTGTTGAGTGTGTGTGAGGTTTCCCGTGTTTATTTTAACAGAAAAGTGCATTTTGAGCAAGTTGAAAAAACTGAAAAAAACGACATACTAACCCCTTACGTTTTTTTTCAAAAATTGACGCCCTAAAATTTGGGCATTTTATGCCATTTCTGGATGCTCCTGGGGCCCCTGTTGAGTGTGTGTGAGGTTTCCCGTGTTTATTTTAACAGAAAAGTGCATTTTGAGCAAGTTGAAAAAACTGAAAAAAACGACATACTAACCCCTTACGTTTTTTTTCAAAAATTGACGCCCTAAAATTTGGGCATTTTATGCCATTTCTGGATGCTCCTGGGGCCCCTGTTGAGTGTGTGTGAGGTTTCCCGTGTTTATTTTAACAGAAAAGTGCATTTTGAGCAAGTTGAAAAAACTGAAAAAAACGACATACTAACCCCTTACGTTTTTTTTCAAAAATTGACGCCCTAAAATTTGGGCATTTTATGCCATTTCTGGATGCTCCTGGGGCCCCTGTTGAGTGTGTGTGAGGTTTCCCGTGTTTATTTTAACAGAAAAGTGCATTTTGAGCAAGTTGAAAAAACTGAAAAAAACGACATACTAACCCCTTACGTTTTTTTTCAAAAATTGACGCCCTAAAATTTGGGCATTTTATGCCATTTTTGGATGCTCCTGGGGCCCCTGTTGAGTGTGTGTGAGGTTTCCCATGTTTATTTTAACAGAAAAGTGCATTTTGAGCAAGTTGAAAAAACTGAAAAAAACGACATACTAACCCCTTACGTTTTTTTTCAAAAATTGACGCCCTAAAATTTGGGCATTTTATGCCATTTCTGGATGCTCCTGGGGCCCCTGTTGAGTGTGTGTGAGGTTTCCCGTGTTTATTTTAACAGAAAAGTGCATTTTGAGCAAGTTGAAAAAACTGAAAAAAACGACATACTAACCCCTTACGTATTTTTTTCAAAAATTGACGCCCTAATATTTGGGCATTTTATGCCATTTCTGGATGCTCCTGGGGCCCCTGTTGAGTGTGTGTGAGGTTTCCCGTGTTTATTTTAACAGAAAAGTGCATTTTGAGCAAGTTGAAAAAACTGAAAAAAACGACATACTAACCCCTTACGTTTTTTTTCAAAATTTGACGCCCTAAAATTTGGGCATTTTATGCCATTTCTGGATGCTCCTGGGGCCCCTGTTGAGTGTGTGTGAGGTTTCCCGTGTTTATTTTAACAGAAAAGTGCATTTTGAGCAAGTTGAAAAAACTGAAAAAAACGACATACTAACCCCTTACGTTTTTTTTCAAAAATTGACGCCCTAAAATTTGGGCATTTTATGCCATTTCTGGATGCTCCTGGGGCCCCTGTTGAGTGTGTGTGAGGTTTCCCGTGTTTATTTTAACAGAAAAGTGCATTTTGAGCAAGTTGAAAAAACTGAAAAAAACGACATACTAACCCCTTACGTTTTTTTTCAAAAATTGACGCCCTAAAATTTGGGCATTTTATGCCTTTTTTGGATGCTTCTGGGGCCCCTGTTGAGTGTGTGTGAGGTTTCCCGTGTTTATTTTAACAGAAAAGTGCATTTTGAGCAAGTTGAAAAAACTGAAAAAAACGACATACTAACCCCTTACGTTTTTTTTCAAAAATTGACGCCCTAAAATTTGGGCATTTTATGCCATTTTTGGATGCTCCTGGGGCCCCTGCTGAGTGTGTGTGAGGTTTCCCGTGTTTATTTTAACAGAAAAGTGCATTTTGAGCAAGTTGAAAAAACTGAAAAAAACGACATACTAACCCCTTACGTTTTTTTTCAAAAATTGACGCCCTAAAATTTGGGCATTTTATGCCATTTTTGGATGCTCCTGGGGCCCCTGTTGAGTGTGTGTGAGGTTTCCCGTGTTTATTTTAACAGAAAAGTGCATTTTGAGCAAGTTGAAAAAACTGAAAAAAACGACATACTAACCCCTTACGTTTTTTTTCAAAAATTGACGCCCTAAAATTTGGGCATTTTATGCCATTTCTGGATGCTCCTGGGGCCCCTGTTGAGTGTGTGTGAGGTTTCCCGTGTTTATTTTAACAGAAAAGTGCATTTTGAGCAAGTTGAAAAAACTGAAAAAAACGACATACTAACCCCTTACGTTTTTTTTCAAAAATTGACGCCCTAAAATTTGGGCATTTTATGCCATTTCTGGATGCTCCTGGGGCCCCTGTTGAGTGTGTGTGAGGTTTCCCGTGTTTATTTTAACAGAAAAGTGCATTTTGAGAAAGTTGAAAAAACTGAAAAAAACGACATACTAACCCCTTACGTTTTTTTTCAAAAATTGACGCCCTAAAATTTGGGCATTTTATGCCATTTCTGGATGCTCCTGGGGCCCCTGTTGAGTGTGTGTGAGGTTTCCCGTGTTTATTTTAACAGAAAAGTGCATTTTGAGCAAGTTGAAAAAACTGAAAAAAACGACATACTAACCCCTTACGTTTTTTTTCAAAAATTGACGCCCTAAAATTTGGGCATTTTATGCCATTTCTGGATGCTCCTGGGGCCCCTGTTGAGTGTGTGTGAGGTTTCCCGTGTTTATTTTAACAGAAAAGTGCATTTTGAGCAAGTTGAAAAAACTGAAAAAAACGACATACTAACCCCTTACGTTTTTTTCAAAAATTGACGCCCTAAAATTTGGGCATTTTATGCCATTTCTGGATGCTCCTGGGGCCCCTGTTGAGTGTGTGTGAGGTTTCCCGTGTTTATTTTAACAGAAAAGTGCATTTTGAGCAAGTTGAAAAAACTGAAAAATTTTGACATTTTATGCCATTTTTGGATGCTCCTGGGGCCCCTGTTGAGTGTGTGTGAGGTTTCCCGTGTTTATTTTAACAGAAAAGTGCATTTTGAGCAAGTTGAAAAAACTGAAAAAAAAAAACGACATACTAACCCCTTACGTTTTTTTTCAAAAATTGACGCCCTAAAATTTGGGCATTTTATGCCATTTCTGGATGCTCCTGGGGCCCCTGTTGAGTGTGTGTGAGGTTTCCCGTGTTTATTTTAACAGAAAAGTGCATTTTGAGCAAGTTGAAAAAACTGAAAAAAACGACATACTAACCCCTTACGTTTTTTTTCAAAAATTGACGCCCTAAAATTTGGGCATTTTATGCCATTTCTGGATGCTCCTGGGGCCCCTGTTGAGTGTGTGTGAGGTTTCCCGTGTTTATTTTAACAGAAAAGTGCATTTTGAGCAAGTTGAAAAAACTGAAAAAAACGACATACTAACCCCTTAAGTTTTTTTTCAAAAATTGACGCCCTAAAATTTGGGCATTTTATGCCATTTCTGGATGCTCCTGGGGCCCCTGTTGAGTGTGTGTGAGGTTTCCCGTGTTTATTTTAACAGAAAAGTGCATTTTGAGCAAGTTGAAAAAACTGAAAAAAACGACATACTAACCCCTTACGTTTTTTTCAAAAATTGACGCCCTAAAATTTGGGCATTTTATGCCATTTTTGGATGCTCCTGGGGCCCCTGTTGAGTGTGTGTGAGGTTTCCCGTGTTTATTTTAACAGAAAAGTGCATTTTGAGCAAGTTGAAAAAACTGAAAAAAACGACATACTAACCCCTTACGTTTTTTTTCAAAAATTGACGCCCTAAAATTTGGGCATTTTATGCCATTTCTGGATGCTCCTGGGGCCCCTGTTGAGTGTGTGTGAGGTTTCCCGTGTTTATTTTAACAGAAAAGTGCATTTTGAGCAAGTTGAAAAAACTGAAAAAAACGACATACTAACCCCTTACGTTTTTTTTCAAAAATTGACGCCCTAAAATTTGGGCATTTTATGCCATTTCTGGATGCTCCTGGGGCCCCTGTTGAGTGTGTGTGAGGTTTCCCGTGTTTATTTTAACAGAAAAGTGCATTTTGAGCAAGTTGAAAAAACTGAAAAAAAGGACATACTAACCCCTTACGTTTTTTTCAAAAATTGACGCCCTAAAATTTGGGCATTTTATGCCATTTCTGGATGCTCCTGGGGCCCCTGTTGAGTGTGTGTGAGGTTGCCCGTGTTTATTTTAACAGAAAAGTGCATTTTGAGCAAGTTGAAAAAACTGAAAAATTTTGACATTTTATGCCATTTTTGGATGCTCCTGGGGCCCCTGTTGAGTGTGTGTGAGGTTTCCCGTGTTTATTTTAACAGAAAAGTGCATTTTGAGCAAGTTGAAAAAACTGAAAAAAAAAAACGACATACTAACCCCTTACGTTTTTTTTCAAAAATTGACGCCCTAAAATTTGGGCATTTTATGCCATTTCTGGATGCTCCTGGGGCCCCTGTTGAGTGTGTGTGAGGTTTCCCGTGTTTATTTTAACAGAAAAGTGCATTTTGAGCAAGTTGAAAAAACTGAAAAAAACGACATACTAACCCCTTACGTTTTTTTTCAAAAATTGACGCCCTAAAATTTGGGCATTTTATGCCATTTCTGGATGCTCCTGGGGACCCTGTTGAGTGTGTGTGAGGTTTCCCGTGTTTATTTTAACAGAAAAGTGCATTTTGAGCAAGTTGAAAAAACTGAAAAAAAACGACATACTAACCCCTTACGTTTTTTTTCAAAAATTGACGCCCTAAAATTTGGGCATTTTATGCCATTTCTGGATGCTCCTGGGGCCCCTGTTGAGTGTGTGTGAGGTTTCCCGTGTTTATTTTAACAGAAAAGTGCATTTTGAGCAAGTTGAAAAAACTGAAAAAAACGACATACTAAACCCTTATGTTTTTTTTCAAAAATTGCCGCCCTAAAATTTGGGCATTTTATGCCATTTCTGGATGCTCCTGGGGCCCCTGTTGAGTGTGTGTGAGGTTTCCCGTGTTTATTTTAACAGAAAAGTGCATTTTGAGCAAGTTGAAAAAACTGAAAAAAAACGACATACTAACCCCTTACGTTTTTTTTCAAAAATTGACGCCCTAAAATTTGGGCATTTTATGCCATTTCTGGATGCTCCTGGGGCCCCTGTTGAGTGTGTGTGAGGTTTCCCGTGTTTATTTTAACAGAAAAGTGCATTTTGAGCAAGTTGAAAAAACTGAAAAAAACGACATACTAACCCCTTACGTTTTTTTTCAAAAATTGACGCCCTAAAATTTGGGCATTTTATGCCATTTCTGGATGCTCCTGGGGCCCCTGTTGAGTGTGTGTGAGGTTTCCCGTTGTTTATTTTAACAGAAAAGTGCATTTTGAGCAAGTTGAAAAAACGGAAATAAACGACATACTAACCCCTTACGTTTTTTTTCAAAAATTGACGCCCTAAAATTTGGGCATTTTATGCCATTTCTGGATGCTCCTGGGGCCCCTGTTGAGTGTGTGTGAGGTTTCCCGTGTTTATTTTAACAGAAAAGTGCATTTTGAGCAAGTTGAAAAAACTGAAAAAAACGACATACTAACCCCTTACGTTTTTTTTCAAAAATTGACGCCCTAAAATTTGGGCATTTTATGCCGTTTCTGGATGCTCCTGGGGCCCCTGTTGAGTGTGTGTGAGGTTTCCCGTGTTTATTTTAACAGAAAAGTGCATTTTGAGAAAGTTGAAAAAACTGAAAAAAACGACATACTAACCCCTTACGTTTTTTTTCAAAAATTGACGCCCTAAAATTTGGGCATTTTATGCCATTTCTGGATGCTCCTGGGGCCCCTGTTGAGTGTGTGTGAGGTTTCCCGTGTTTATTTTAACAGAAAAGTGCATTTTGAGCAAGTTGAAAAAACTGAAAAAAACGACATACTAACCCCTTACGTTTTTTTTCAAAAATTGACGCCCTAAAATTTGGGCATTTTATGCCTTTTTTGGATGCTTCTGGGGCCCCTGTTGAGTGTGTGTGAGGTTTCCCGTGTTTATTTTAACAGAAAAGTGCATTTTGAGCAAGTTGAAAAAACTGAAAAAAACGACATACTAACCCCTTACGTTTTTTTTCAAAAATTGACGCCCTAAAATTTGGGCATTTTATGCCATTTTTGGATGCTCCTGGGGCCCCTGTTGAGTGTGTGTGAGGTTTCCCGTGTTTATTTTAACAGAAAAGTGCATTTTGAGCAAGTTGAAAAAACTGAAAAAAACGACATACTAACCCCTTACGTTTTTTTTCAAAAATTGACGCCCTAAAATTTGGGCATTTTATGCCTTTTTTGGATGCTTCTGGGGCCCCTGTTGAGTGTGTGTGAGGTTTCCCGTGTTTATTTTAACAGAAAAGTGCATTTTGAGCAAGTTGAAAAAACTGAAAAAAACGACATACTAACCCCTTACGTTTTTTTTCAAAAATTGACGCCCTAAAATTTGGGCATTTTATGCCATTTCTGGATGCTCCTGGGGCCCCTGTTGAGTGTGTGTGAGGTTTCCCGTGTTTATTTTAACAGAAAAGTGCATTTTGAGCAAGTTGAAAAAACTGAAAAAAACGACATACTAACCCCTTACGTTTTTTTTCAAAAATTGACGCCCTAAAATTTGGGCATTTTATGCCATTTCTGGATGCTCCTGGGGCCCCTGTTGAGTGTGTGTGAGGTTTCCCGTGTTTATTTTAACAGAAAAGTGCATTTTGAGCAAGTAGAAAAAACTGAAAAAAACGACATACTAACCCCTTACGTTTTTTTTCAAAAATTGACGCCCTAAAATTTGGGCATTTTATGCCATTTCTGGATGCTCCTGGGGCCCCTGTTGAGTGTGTGTGAGGTTTCCCGTGTTTATTTTAACAGAAAAGTGCATTTTGAGCAAGTTGAAAAAACGGAAAAAAACGACATACTAACCCCTTACGTTTTTTTTCAAAAATTGACGCCCTAAAATTTGGGCATTTTATGCCATTTCTGGATGCTCCTGGGGCCCCTGTTGAGTGTGTGTGAGGTTTCCCGTGTTTATTTTAACAGAAAAGTGCATTTTGAGCAAGTTGAAAAAACTGAAAAAAACGACATACTAACCCCTTACGTTTTTTTTCAAAAATTGACGCCCTAAAATTTGGGCATTTTATGCCATTTCTGGATGCTCCTGGGGCCCCTGTTGAGTGTGTGTGAGGTTTCCCGTGTTTATTTTAACAGAAAAGTGCATTTTGAGCAAGTTGAAAAAACTGAAAAAAACGACATACTAACCCCTTACGTTTTTTTTCAAAAATTGACGCCCTAAAATATGGGCATTTTATGCCATTTTTGGATGCTCCTGGGGCCCCTGTTGAGTGTGTGTGAGGTTTCCCGTGTTTATTTTAACAGAAAAGTGCATTTTGAGCAAGTTGAAAAAACTGAAAAAAACGACATACTAACCCCTTACGTTTTTTTTTCAAAAATTGACGCATTTTATGCCATTTCTGGATGCTCCTGGGGCCCCTGTTGAGTGTGTGTGAGGTTTCCCGTGTTTATTTTAACAGAAAAGTGCATTTTGAGCAAGTTGAAAAAACAGAAAAAAACGACATACTAACCCCTTACGTTTTTTTTCAAAAATTGACGCCCTAATATTTGGGCATTGTATGCCATTTTTGGATGCTCCTGGTGCCCCTGTTGAGTGTGTGAGGTTTCCCGTGTTTATTTTAACATAAAAGTGCATTTTGAGCAAGTTGAAAAAACTGAAAAAAACGACATACTAACCCCTTACGTTTTTTTTCAAAAATTGACGCCCTAAAATTTGGGCATTTTATGCCATTTCTGGATGCTCCTGGGGCCCCTGTTGAGTGTGTGTGAGGTTTCCCGTGTTTATTTTAACAGAAAAGTGCATTTTGAGCAAGTTGAAAAAACTGAAAAAAACGACATACTAACCCCTTACGTTTTTTTTCAAAAATTGACGCCGTAAAATTTGGGCATTTTATGCCATTTCTGGATGCTCCTGGGGCCCCTGTTGAGTGTGTGTGAGGTTTCCGGTGTTTATTTTAACAGAAAAGTGCATTTTGAGCAAGTTGAAAGAACTGAAAAAAACGACATACTAACCCCTTACGTTTTTTTTCAAAAATTGACGCCCTAAAATATGGGCATTTTATGCCATTTTTGGATGCTCCTGGGGCCCCTGTTGAGTGTGTGTGAGGTTTCCCGTGTTTATTTTAACAGAAAAGTGCATTTTGAGCAAGTTGAAAAAACTGAAAAAAACGACATACTAACCCCTTACGTTTTTTTTCAAAAATTGACGCATTTTATGCCATTTCTGGATGCTCCTGGGGCCCCTGTTGAGTGTGTGTGAGGTTTCCCGTGTTTATTTTAACAGAAAAGTGCATTTTGAGCAAGTTGAAAAAACTGAAAAAACGACATACTAACCCCTTACGTATTTTTTTTCAAAAATTGACGCCCTAATATTTGGGCATTTTATGCCATTTCTGGATGCTCCTGGGGCCCCTGTTGAGTGTGTGTGAGGTTTCCCGTGTTTATTTTAACAGAAAAGTGCATTTTGAGCAAGTTGAAAAAACTGAAAAAAACGACATACTAACCCCTTACGTTTTTTTTCAAAAATTGACGCCCTAAAATTTGGGCATTTTATGCCATTTCTGGATGCTCCTGGGGCCCCTGTTGAGTGTGTGTGAGGTTTCCCATGTTTATTTTAACAGAAAAGTGCATTTTGAGCAAGTTGAAAAAACT
This sequence comes from Doryrhamphus excisus, assembly GCF_030265055.1. Taxonomy (NCBI): domain Eukaryota; kingdom Metazoa; phylum Chordata; class Actinopteri; order Syngnathiformes; family Syngnathidae; genus Doryrhamphus; species Doryrhamphus excisus. The sequence continues at coordinate 11,638,240 of NC_080476.1, forward strand.
GAAAAAAACGACATACTAACCCCTTACGTTTTTTTTCAAAAATTGACGCCCTAAAATTTGGGCATTTTATGCCATTTCTGGATGCTCCTGGGGCCCCTGTTGAGTGTGTGTGAGGTTTCCCGTGTTTATTTTAACAGAAAAGTGCATTTTGAGCAAGTTGAAAAAACTGAAAAAAACGACATACTAACCCCTTACGTTTTTTTCAAAAATTGACGCCCTAAAATTTGGGCATTTTATGCCATTTTTGGATGCTCCTGGGGCCCCTGTTGAGTGTGTGTGAGGTTTCCCGTGTTTATTTTAACAGAAAAGTGCATTTTGAGCAAGTTGAAAAAACTGAAAAAAACGACATACTAACCCCTTACGTTTTTTTTCAAAAATTGACGCCCTAAAATTTGGGCATTTTATGCCATTTCTGGATGCTCCTGGGGCCCCTGTTGAGTGTGTGTGAGGTTTCCCGTGTTTATTTTAACAGAAAAGTGCATTTTGAGCAAGTTGAAAAAACTGAAAAAAACGACATACTAACCCCTTACGTTTTTTTTCAAAAATTGACGCCCTAAAATTTGGGCATTTTATGGCATTTCTGGATGCTCCTGGGGCCCCTGTTGAGTGTGTGTGAGGTTTTCCGTGTTTATTTTAACAGAAAAGTGCATTTTGAGCAAGTTGAAAAAACTGAAAAAAAACGACATACTAACCCCTTACGTTTTTTTTCAAAAATTGACGCCCTAAAATTTGGGCATTTTATGCCATTTCTGGATGCTCCTGGGGCCCCTGTTGAGTGTGTGTGAGGTTTCCCGTGTTTATTTTAACAGAAAAGTGCATTTTGAGCAAGTTGAAAAACCTGAAAAAAACGACATACTAACCCCTTACGTTTTTTTTCAAAAATTGACGCCCTAAAATTTGGGCATTTTATGCCATTTCTGGATGCTCCTGGGGCCCCTGTTGAGTGTGTGTGAGGTTTCCCGTGTTTATTTTAACAGAAAAGTGCATTTTGAGAAAGTTGAAAAAACGGAAAAAAACGACATACTAACCCCTTACGTTTTTTTTCAAAAATTGACGCCCTAAAATTTGGGCATTTTATGCCATTTCTGGATGCTCCTGGGGCCCCTGTTGAGTGTGTGTGAGGTTTCCCGTTTTTATTTTAACAGAAAAGTGCATTTTGAGCAAGTTGAAAAAACTGAAAAAAACGACATACTAACCCCTTACGTTTTTTTTCAAAAATTGACGCCCTAAAATTTGGGCATTTTATGCCATTTCTGGATGCTCCTGGGGCCCCTGTTGAGTGTGTGTGAGGTTTCCCGTGTTTATTTTAACAGAAAAGTGCATTTTGAGCAAGTTGAAAAAACTGAAAAAAACGACATACTAACCCCTTACGTTTTTTTTCAAAAATTGACGCCCTAAAATTTGGGCATTTTATGCCATTTCTGGATGCTCCTGGGGCCCCTGTTGAGTGTGTGTGAGGTTTCCCGTGTTTATTTTAACAGAAAAGTGCATTTTGAGCAAGTTGAAAAAACTGAAAAAAACGACATACTAACCCCTTACGTATTTTTTTTCAAAAATTGACGCCCTAATATTTGGGCATTTTATGCCATTTCTGGATGCTCCTGGGGCCCCTGTTGAGTGTGTGTGAGGTTTCCCGTGTTTATTTTAACAGAAAAGTGCATTTTGAGCAAGTTGAAAAAACTGAAAAAAACGACATACTAACCCCTTACGTTTTTTTTCAAAAATTGACGCCCTAAAATTTGGGCATTTTATGCCATTTCTGGATGCTCCTGGGGCCCCTGTTGAGTGTGTGTGAGGTTTCCCGTGTTTATTTTAACAGAAAAGTGCATTTTGAGCAAGTTGAAAAAACTGAAAAATTTTGACATTTTATGCCATTTTTGGATGCTCCTGGGGCCCCTGTTGAGTGTGTGTGAGGTTTCCCGTGTTTATTTTAACAGAAAAGTGCATTTTGAGCAAGTTGAAAAAACTGAAAAATTTTGACATTTTATGCCATTTTTGGATGCTCCTGGGGCCCTTGTTGAGTGTGTGTGAGGTTTCCCGTGTTTATTTTAACAGAAAAGTGCATTTTGAGCAAGTTGAAAAAACTGAAAAATTTTGACATTTTATGCCATTTTTGGATGCTCCTGGTGCCCCTGTTGAGTGTGTGTGAGGTTTCCCGTGTTTATTTTAACAGAAAAGTGCATTTTGAGCAAGTTGAAAAAACTGAAAAATTTTGACATTTTATGCCATTTTTGGATGCTACTGGGGCCCCTGTTGAGTGTGTGTGAGGTTTCCCGTGTTTATTTTAACAGAAAAGTGCATTTTGAGCAAGTTGAAAAAACTGAAAAATTTTGACATTTTTTGCCATTTTTGGATGCTCCTGGTGCCCCTGTTGAGTGTGTGTGAGGTTTCCCGTGTTTATTTTAACAGAAAAGTGCATTTTGAGCAAGTTGAAAAAACTGAAAAATTTTGACATTTTATGCCATTTTTGGATGCTCGTGGTGCCCCTGTTGAGTGTGTCTGAGGTTTCCCGTGATTATTTTAACAGAAAAGTGCATTTTGAGCAAGTTGAAAAAACTGAAAAATTTTGACATTTTATGCCATTTTTGGATGCTACTGGGGCCCCTGTTGAGTGTGTGTGAGGTTTCCCGTGTTTATTTTAACAGAAAAGTGTATTTTGAGCAAGTTGAAAAAACTGAAAAAAAAACCGACATACTAACCCCTTACGTTTTTTTTCAAAAATTGACGCCCTAAAATTTGGGCATTTTATGCCATTTCTGGATGCTCCTGGGGCCCCTGTTGAGTGTGTGTGAGGTTTCCCGTGTTTATTTTAACAGAAAAGTGCATTTTGAGCAAGTTGAAAAAACTGAAAAATTTTGACATTTTATGCCATTTTTGGATGCTCCTGGGGCCCCTGTTGAGTGTGTGTGAGGTTTCCCGTGTTTATTTTAACAGAAAAGTGCATTTTGAGCAAGTTGAAAAAACTGAAAAATTTTGACATTTTATGCCATTTTTGGATGCTCCTGGTGCCCCTGTTGAGTGTGTGTGAGGTTTCCCGTGTTTATTTTAACAGAAAAGTGCATTTTGAGCAAGTTGAAAAAACTGAAAAATTTTGACATTGTATGCCATTTTTGGATGCTCCTGGGGCCCCTGTTGAGTGTGTGTGAGGTTTCCCGTGTTTATTTTAGCAGAAAAGTGCATTTTGACCAAGTTGAAAAAACTGAAAAAAACGACATACTAACCCCTTAGGTTTTTTTTCAAAAATTGACGCCCTAAAATTTGGGCATTTTATGCCATTTCTGGATGCTCCTGGGGCCCCTGTTGAGTGGTTGTGAGGTTTCCCGTGTTCATTTTAACAGAAAAGTGCATTTTGAGCAAGTTGAAAAAACTGAAAAAAAACGACATACTAACCCCTTACTTTTTTTGTCAAAAATCACCAAATTCAAAATCTGGCATTTTATGCCAATTTTGGATGCTTCTGGGTCCCCTGTTGAGTGTGTGTGAGGTTTCCACTTTTATTTTTGACAGAAAAGTGCTTTAAAAGCAAGTTGGAAAAATGAAAAAAACGACATACTAACCCCTTACGTTTTTTGTCAAAAATCACCAAATTCGAAATCTGACATTTTGTGCCATTTTTGGATGCTTCTGGGTCCCCTGTTGAGTGTGTGTGAGGTTTCCACTTTTATTTTTGACAGAAAAGTGCTTTAAAAGCAAGTACAAAAAAATGAAAAAAAAAACGACATACTAACCCCTTACGTTTTTTGTGAAAAATCACCAAATTCAAAATCTGGCATTTTATGCCATTTTTGGATGCTTCTGGGTCCCCTGTTGAGTGTGTGTGAGGTTTCCACTTTTATTTTTGACAGCAAAGTGCTTTAAAAGCAAGTTGGAAAAATGAAAAAAACGACATACTAACCCCTTACGTTTTTTGTCAAAAATCACCAAATTCAAAATCTGACATTTTGTGCCATTTTTGGATGCTTCTGGGTCCCCTGTTGAGTGTGTGTGAGGTTTCCACTTTTATTTTTGACAGAAAAGTGCTTTAAAAGCAAGTACAAAAAAATGAAAAAAAACGACATACTAACCCCTTACGTTTTTTGTGAAAAATCACCAAATTCAAAATCTGGCATTTTATGCCATTTTTGGATGCTTCTGGGTCCCCTGTTGAGTGTGTGTGAGGTTTCCACTTTTATTTTTGACAGCAAAGTGCTTTAAAAGCAAGTTGGAAAAATGAAAAAAACGACATACTAACCCCTTACGTTTTTTGTCAAAAATCACCAAATTCAAAATCTGGCATTTTATGCCATTTTTGGATGCTTCTGTGTCCCCAGTTGAGTGTGTGTGAGGTTTCCACTTTTATTTTTGACAGAAAAGTGCTTTAAAAGCAAGTTGAAAATAATGAAAAAAACGACATACTAACCCCTTACGTTTTTTGTCAAAAATCACCAAATTCAAAATCTGGCATTTTATGCCATTTTTGGATGCTTCTGTGTCCCCTGTTGAGTGTGTGTGAGGTTTCCACTTTTATTTTTGACAGAAAAGTGCTTTAAAAGCAAGTTAGAAAAATGAAAAAAACAACATACTAACCCCTTACGTTTTTTGTCAAAAATCACCAAATTCAAAATCTGGCATTTTATGCCATTTTTGGATGCTTCTGGGTCCCCTGTTGAGTGTGTGTGAGGTTTCCACTTTTATTTTTGACAGAAAAGTGCTTTAAAAGCAAGTTGGAAAAATGAAAAAAACGACATATTAACCCCTTACGTTTTATGTGAAAAATCACCAAATTCAAAATCTGGCATTTTATGCCATTTTTGGATGCTTCTGGGTCCCCTGTTGAGTGTGTGTGAGGTTTCCACTTTTATTTTTGACAGAAAAGTGCTTTGAAAGCAAGTACAAAAAAATGAAAAAAACGACATACTAACCCCTTACGTTTTATGTGAAAAATCACCAAATTCAAAATCTGGCATTTTATGCCATTTTTTGATGCTTCTGGGTCCCCTGTTGAGTGTGTGTGAGGTTTCCACTTTTATTTTTGACAGAAAAGTGCTTTAAAAGCAAGTACAACAAATGAAAAAAACGACATACTAACCCCTTACGTTTTTTGTCAAAAATCACCAAATTCAAAATCTGGCATTTTATGCCATTTTTGGATGCTTCTGGGTCTCCTGCTGAGTGTGTGTGAGGTTTCCACTTTTATTTTTGACAGAAAAGTGCTTTAAAAGCAAGTACAAAAAAATGAAAAAAACGACATACTAACCCCTGACGTTTTTTGTCAAAAATCACCAAATTCAAAATCTGGCATTTTATGCCTTTTTTGGATGCTTCTGGGTCCCCTGTTGAGTGTGTGTGAGGTTTCCACTTTTATTTTTGACAGAAAAGTGCTTTAAAAGCAAGTTGAAAAAAATGAAAAAAAAAACGACATACTAACCCCTAACGTTTTTTGTCAAAAATCACCAAATTCAAAATCTGGCATTTTATGCCATTTTTTGATGCTTCTGGGTCCCCTGTTGAGTGTGTGTGAGGTTTCCACTTTTATTTTTCACAGAAAAGTGCTTTAAAAGCAAGTTGGAAAAATGAAAAAAACGACATACTAACCCCTTACGTTTTTTGTCAAAAATCACCAAATTCAAAATCTGGCATTTTATGCCATTTTTGGATGCTTCTGGGTCCCCTGTTGAGTGTGTGTGAGGTTTCCACTTGTATTTTTGACAGAAAAGTGCTTTGAAAGCAAGTACAAAAAAATGAAAAAAACGACATACTAACCCCTTACGTTTTATGTGAAAAATCACCAAATTCAAAATCTGGCATTTTATGCCATTTTTGGATGCTTCTGGGTCCCCTGTTGAGTGTGTGTGAGGTTGCCACTTTTATTTTTGACAGAAAAGTGCTTTAAAAGCAAGTACAAAAAAAGAGAAAGAAACGACATATTAAACCTTTACGTTTTTTGTCAAAAATCACCAAATTCAAAATCTGGCATTTTATGCCATTTTTTGATGCTTCTGTGTCCCCTGTTGAGTGTGTGTGAGGTTTCCACTTTTATTTTTGACAGAGAAGTGCTTTAAAAGCAAGTTAGAAAAATGAAAAAAACGACATACTAACCCCTTACGTTTTTTGTCAAAAATCACCAAATTCAAAATCTGGCATTTTATGCCATTTTTGGATGCTTCTGGGTCCCCTGTTGAGTGTGTGTGAGGTTTCCGCTTTTATTTTTGACAGAAAAGTGCTTTAAAAGCAAGTTGAAAAAACTGAAAAAAAGGACATATTAACCCTTTACGTTTTTTGTCAAAAATCACCAAATTCAAAATCTGGCATTTTATGCCATTTTTGGATGCTTCTGGGTCCCCTGTTGAGTGTGTGTGAGGTTTCCACTTTTATTTTTACAGAAAAGTGCTTTAAAAGCAAGTTGAAAATAATGAAAAAAACGACATACTAACCCCTTACGTTTTATGTGAAAAATCACCAAATTCAAAATCTGGCATTTTATGCCATTTTTGGATGCTTCTGGGTCCCCTGTTGAGTGTGTGTGAGGTTTCCACTTTTATTTTTGACAGAAAAGTGCTTTAAAAGCAAGTTGGAAAAATGAAAAAAAAAAACCCGACATACTAACCCCTTACGTTTTTTGTGAAAAATCACCAAATTCAAAATCTGGCATTTTGTGCCATTTTTGGATGCTTCTGGGTCCCCTGTTGAGTGTGTGTGAGGTTTCCACTTTTATTTTTGACAGAAAAGTGCTTGAAAAGAGAGTTGGAAAAATGAAAAAAACGACATACTAACCCCTTACGTTTTTTGTCAAAAATCACCAAATTCAAAATCTGGCATTTTATGCCATTTTTGGATGCTTCTGGGTCCCCTGTTGAGTGTGTGTGAGGTTTCCACTTTTATTTTTGACACTTAGAGGTACTTACGTTTTTTGTCAAAAATCACCGACCACAAACACTGGCATTTTATGCCGTTCTTGGGTGCTTCTGGGCCTCTGATGAGTGTGTGTGAGGTTTCCACTTTTATTTTTGACAGAAAAGTGCATTAAAGCAAGTTGAAAATTTTTTAAAAAACAACATATGTTTTTTGTCAAAAATCACCAAATTCAAACATTGGCATTTTATGCCCTTTTTGGGTGCTTCTGGGGCCCCTGATGAGTGTGTGTGAGGTTTCCACTTTTATTTTTGACAGAAAAGTGCATTAAAAGCAAGTTGAAAAAACAGTGCTGAACATTCATAAGGAGAAACACTTGTTGCCGGGGAAGATCCACTTGTTCTGACCTGATCTGCTTGGTTTTCCCCCATTTCCGACGAGGAAGGAGACAGGGAGCCGGGGAGGTGGCTGTAGACTTGTCGATGTGTTCTTCCCTTTTTAAGGCGGTCTGCATGTTTGTCGTGCTGCGGTTGTCTGTGCCTCTCCACACTCAGCCATCTCTGTATGGAGTTCGCATGTTCTCCCCGTGCATGCGTGGGTTTTCTCCGGGTACTCCGGTTTCCTCCCACATTCCAAAAACATGCTAGGTTAATTGACGACTCCATATTGTCCATAGGTATGAATGTGAGTGTGAATGGTTGTTTGTCTATATGTGCCCTGTCATTGGTTGGCCACCAGTCCAGGGTGTACCCCGCCTCTCCCCCAATGACAGCTGGGATAGGCTCCAGCAACCCTCGCCACACTCATGAGGATAAACGGTAGAAAATGAATGAATGAATGTATGTGCCTCACGGCTTCGGTCCGTATTCAACACAAGACTCAAATGATGGTGCATTCAAAGCGCCTGGGGAACAGCATATGTTGCGAGGTTTAACATTCATAAAACGGCGCTTGCATCGGATTTTACCGATACCCACAAACGCATCGAGATCAATCTATATTTCACCCGTCAATTGCATCCATACCCAGTGAATGAGCCGATGCACTTGCATTGCGCACATGCGCATCAATGCATCGATTAATCACGATTATTTTTCCACACCCTTAGTACAAATGTGTGTGTGTGTGTGTACGTGTGTGTGCTTGGTGGCACTTACTGCATGGCTCATCGCTGCTGCCATTCACTTTCATGTAACAGCATCACTGCAAAAAATATCATAGATAGTACATCATTAAAAAAATCAAATTAAACATAGGCTGAATTTTGTTTTGCATTTTTATGACCTTTTCTGTTAAAAACCTGACTTTTTTCATTTAAAATACATACAACAAATATATCCTCTCATGAATATTTTTTCCATTATAATTAAAATTTTTATTTTAAATAGTTTTTAAAAATTTTTCTAATATTTTTTTAAAAATGTGATTAAATTTTTTTTTTTTCATAAAATATACATTTTTGGTCGGGAAAAAAAACTTTTTCTGCATTCTTCATTTTTGTGTCATAGTTTTTGTAAAATATGTATTCTGGTAATACTATTACTTTTCTTTCATGATTCAAATTGAATAAATATTGTTTTCTTATGTGTGGCCATAACACTCCAACAGAAGTTACATATTTGCCTCACATGACATTTACGGCTGCATTTAAACGTCATAGTCATATTAAGTATAATATCTAAAAAACTGATCTCCACAGACACAAAAAACATCTGTGTTGTTTGTGTTACTTATCTTATTGCATGAAATGTAGTGTATATGGTAATGGTTTGGTTTAATCCTTGCTGACCCAAAGTGCCACTAACTACCCTGACCTGCGCACCCCCCCCCCCCTTAATGGCCCCCCCAAAAGCCCTTAAAGCTAGACTCCTTGTCACCATGGTGATTGGTAGACTAAACAGCCAGCAATATTCACCAGAAGCACATCCCATTGGATGATGACAAACATGAAGAACATCCAAAAGCAAAATTCAGGACTTCACCTCCACCCCATGGGGCGGGCCCCCCCTTCAGCCCTTTGCCACTTTGGGTGCGCCAACACGCACATTGGCTGAAGACGATATTCTTCACATTCTTCAGGACGTAAACAAAACGGGTCAGAGAGATGCATCACCCCCCCGCCCTCCGCCACCCGCCCAGCAGATTCAGAAGGATGGGAATGTTTACACGGTCCTGTCGCCCTTTGGGGCCTCATCCATACACGAGACAAACGTTCTCCGTGTTCGGCATCTCAAGTCAAGAGAACTGATGGAGCTTCCGATAAAACTGCCCCTTTAACTGTTCATCTTAGTGTGTACTTTTTTTACCACTAGTTAAATTTGAATAAAAAAACTATTTGGATTATTTGGGAGTTACCAGAATTCAAACTTTTAGAGACATTTTAGCAATTTCATCTTTTAGCATTTTAAGCTAACAGTGTATTAGCGTTATTGTTGACCAATGTTGGGCAGCTTACTTTGAAAATATAATATACAATGTTGCAATTGTAATATTACTATGAATTTTAATATTTATGCATTACTTTTGCTTAAGAGACAACTCTTGGATTCTAAAGTACAACATTTTACTTTAATACACAAATGATGCTAATCTTAACAGCCATACTTTTTCCACTTTGAACTTTTTCACAAAAATTGATATGATTTTGTTTATCCCTTAGATGCATAAGTGGGTCAAAAATGACCCGGTCAGGTTGTTTTCTTGAAATATCTTTGTAATGAACATTTTTTATCATTTCATATTCCAGGTATTCCACAAAAAACAAGTTTTTGATATCATGCCATTCACATTTTTAACATACCTTTTGTACATTTTTAAGAAATTTTTGTTTTTGTGTTAATACCCCAAACTTCCATAAGTGGGTCAAAAATTACCCGGTCAGGTTGTTTTCTTGAATTATCTTTGTAATTAAAAATTGTTATCATTTCATATTCCAGGTATTCCTCTAAAAACATATTTTTGCCATTCACATTTTTAACTTACCTTTATGCAACACACAATGGATCCTCACATTTTCTATTGTTGTACGGGGTCATTTTCTTTTTCAAAGATGGAAAAAAAGTGAAAAATTAAGATGTTTCTAACATGAAATCATTCTTGTGTGGTGCTAAATATAATACTAAATATCATACAAGTGATTATTCCTAACCAAAATGGCAAAATTGGCATAAAAACACATTGATTCTAGTATAACAGAAGGGTTAATATAACAGAAACCCAAGTCAAAGTGAGAGGAGTAATATATGTAATATAATATATATTTTTTTTTAACTTCCTGACGTTATCACTGGTAAATGAACGCAGCTTTTGAGGGCGCCAGTTTGATCCGACTTTATTTAAACACAACATGGACACATTGTTGAAGGAATTAGGCAAACAGGAAGTTGCAAAATTTCCAGAACTTGGAGCCAAATGACATTTTTTTATTATTATTCTTATGATAACGGTTAAACAAATGCTTGTCAAGGAGAGGAAGTCCATTAAAAGAAGCACCACTTGTTTCTGTTTATTTCTTTTCCTCTCTTGTTTGGCAAAGATCGACGCGCTCATTTTCGTTTTCTTCCTTCTGCTCCTTTCTAAAACATGGGACACCCGAATGATTTATCAGAATTTAGTAGTAAAGGGCTGGTATGTTGCCAGAGGGGGACTCTCTGTGGCCCCCCTCGCTGGCCATTAGGGCTCCCCCCATGGAGAGCAGTAAGATAAGGATGGAATAGAAAATGTAGAGGAAAGAAGAGAAAGACTACGCTATCTTTCTTTCTTTTTTGGGGGCTCCTTTGAGCTTGATTAGCCGGCAAGCTTTAAGAGGCTTGTTATCAAGCACAGAGACGATGGAAGTTCATCGGCCGCACAACTTGACTGATGGCGTCTTTTTTGTGTGTGTGTGTAGGAAATGGCGTATATCTTTTTGACTGATGTAGAGTCACGTTAGAATGCGGTCAGAACATTCGCATCGGCGGACCACAGGGACTCCAACATGTCTGTCGGCTGCTTCTCGTGACTTATTCTCATGTCCACTAATGTGGCGCATGCACACCGACATTTTGGAACCCCAAAATTCCCAAAGAATTTTTGTCACAGGAGGTGGAGGCACCCGCAAACATTAGCTTTAGCCGTTAGCTCACATTCAAAATGGCCTCCCTCAAATTTGCAATTTCCGTAAACATCCTTTAGCTTAAATGTTAATGAACAACTCCAAAATGATCAATAACATATTGTTTGATTACCCAAATTATCTCGTTTTAAAACAAGAAATAAGGATTAGCTTCAATGCTACACGCACACTGAAAATTTCACAAATAAACACTGTTTTTGCAATATGCAAAGTAAATTATAGAAGAAAAATTCCATATTTATTTTGTCTCAACAAGTCATTAAAAATCAGGACCAATTGTCAACAACAATAACATTCTCCTCCTACCAAAAGCTAAGACAGGTTTAACTTAATGAATTCACAAACAAGGATCTAATTAAATAAGGCTGTCAACGGTACAATTTGGAAAGCTGCACATTAGTATGCGGAACACACATCCGTATCAAAACAAAGTAAAAGTAAAAAAGTCTGAAACACTGGACTAAAAGAATGAGTGAAATAATAAACTAGGCTCAGTCAGCACGTCTCAATGATCATTTGCGTTGGTTGTGTGAGCGATTCGTCCCGAGGTGTTACGTTTTTTACAGTTTTTGCAATATGTATATTAACAATCGGAACTCGGAAATCGGAACAATAGAAACTTAATCTAAGACCACTGACATACATGCATGACATCACCTCATGTGCGCGATATCATTTTCATTATTTCACTAAAACGATACCACTAGGGGAATATCGGTTGTCCGATATCATCAGCCATTCAAAGGAATTACCTCAAAATCAAAATTTTGGGAATACCCACCATAAAAAGTATGAAATACACAATTGGATGAAAGCATAAACATTACCTTACATTAAAACTGTGAACCGTCCCTCAGAATCGCAATTTATATGAAGCGATAGCAGGTGAAATTTTTTAACAGTGGCAAAACATGTTTTCCTAATCTCTTCCAAGAAGTCAAAGTCATCACATCCTTAAATTATAGCATTGTTGCATCATAGTGTTGGTAAAAGGTCACAACAAGGTCACCTGTAGAGGATGTAAAGCTCACCTCATCACTCTCGCTCATCTTTTTTCCCACGACTTTACTGCCTCTTGCTCTCTAACGCACTTGTCATCTCTCCGTCGCCAATCACCTCCTCCAGCGCTCGTCTCATTCGACTCCAGATATGTTTCCTACATCCAGTTGGGACAAAAATAAGGAAAATGCCACCTTTACCTCGCTTTATCGCTGGAAATGTGTATATTGAGCCTAGTTGTTTTTCATCGGTTATGAATTGTCGTAGCACTAAACCACAGTTTTTCAGTTATGTGCTACAAAGATTTGAAAGTTAAGGGTTAAACTGCCGAGCAATGTGATACAGAAGCATTATTATTTTCATTATTTTAAATGTATGTTGCATTAAAAATCTGATACATATTATTAAGTTTTTTATTTTAAATGATTGTATTCAATTGTTATGTTATTATATTTATCTAAAAATAGTTTGTATTTTTGAGTGAAATTTGCCTGTATAAATATAAATATTTAAAAAATGAATAAATTAATGAATAAAGTGGTGTCTTGGTTTTTGTACACTCATCTGATTTGTTTTTCGACATAAATTATTTCCAAAAATATGTCTTGGTTTTCCAGACACTGCCTTGGTTATCATACGGTCAAAAATTGCGGCTAACAAATTCGTCAGTTTACACTATTACACTATTTTTGTTACAGTATTTGTATTACATACATAATATTGGGATTAGTTTTGATAATTTGACTGCAAAGGGTCAAAGTTGCAAGGACAAATACAAGTGCTGAACAGCCCAAGTGTGTGGTGTGGTCTTACCCGTTCGCTGCCAAGGCTTCCTTTGCTTGGGGTAGGACCAAAGCCGTCTAAAAAAAAACCTGACCTGCAACAAGTCAGTCAACTTTACCAAATTTACCGGTAAACATTCTAATTACTCATACTTCCAATTCAAGATGGCCATCCTTCATAATCTCAGAAAAAGTTCACTCGTGGCATTCATGCCACTTTACTGGCGAGCAATGAGTTTAGCAGTTGAAATGTACACATACACATGTAGCGGCCGTGGCCGGTGAAATGGAAAAGGATTACCGCAAAGTTGCTTTCTGTAGGTATTGATATCAAAAAGAGGGTTGTGAGCATGCCGATTGTTGACCAGCCACAGCAGGAGCCGCTGATTACCTGCACCTGCTGGCCCTTTCGTGCTGCCTTGCAGCACAGACAGCGAATCAAGAGTGGACCTCACGTCAGCTGACCCTGCTTGTTAGGGTGGTGGCATGACATGGGTTACACACACATACGCACACACACTTTTCGAGATCGCTAAAGTCACTCCTGAGATCTGTCTGTCATGTCTTCCACTCCTCAAAACACACATTAGTTGTCAGATTGTAATCGCATCACTTGTACCAATATGGCTGAAAACGGTGCATAGTTGTTCTTCCACAAAGACTGTAATCTTTATTAGTATATAATTAGTTTATAATCTTCATTAATCCGATTACTGTAATAGTCGGTCCAGCTCGCAAGCTAAAGCCGATTTGAAAACATGTTGAGTTTTAACCTTTTCTTATAGAGGTGGACCTCAGGGCGCCTTTCTAAGTCCACTACTGTTGTCCACTTGTTGTTCGCATTTAGAGCTAATTTTGTTCGCAACTGTTTGCTGTACAAGAAGTACAAAAGTTTGGGTTCTGGTAAATTGCAAACATTTAAATCTAAACAAGATAAAATAGCTGAAATGAACAATTAACAAGATATATTTATATAGATCAATTATATACTGTACATATAGATCAATTGGCTTATGTAAAGTTGTATGTACTCCAATCAGATATACTGTATGCTTCATAAGAATAAAAGTAAAATAAACATCCAACATAAAAAAAATATTTCAAATATTTTTTAATTTATAAACTGATAATACGTCATCCAATCGGAGAGTTTTGACCTTCGTCCAGCTGTTTTACAGTAAAAGATTATTATTGGCCATTAACCAAGAGGAGTTGGATCAAAACAGTGAGTTGCAGCAGGACACGCCTCATAAGTAGCCGATGATCCCTTTCGGGTGCTGTCTCCTGCCGCTGTCCTTGTAAAAGCAGTTTGAAACCCTAATTCTCATTTGAAACCTTATTTTGAAAACCTAACCCGAGGCGATGTCGTCAAGTCCTCCAGGGTGTTTTTCGCAGAGCGCAGAGACATTTTTCTTCTCGCCTTCACCTTGCGCGCAAAAGTAAATGTTTAAGCGAGCTGCGATAAACAGTCCTAAATCACCAGTCGTGAGCTCGCACCTTATGGGGAAGCAGAGGAATTCTGGGAAATAAAAGTTGTTCCTTAAAGCGTGACTTTTCAAATCATATTGTTTGACAATCTTTGAAGTCACGATAATGGATCTCACCAGATTGTACAGGTGAACCTAATGAAGTGGATTGTGGAGTGTCCACAATTTTCAATCAAACTCCATGTGTGGGAAACGGTATCTTGTCAGAAGCATAATGAAAACAAATTCTTTGACAAGGGGATCCAAACAGAGAGTGTGCTTATTATTCATCAAAAACTTCCCTCCTCTTGTCTTCTGGAAAGGCAAACAAATCATTAATGCAATGACTTCCCAGCAGCCTCTGTAACCTCATTGAGGTCTTATTTTGTTTCCACTAACAAGTCAGCTAATGATCATTTTTTAAATAACCAAGATGCTGTTTAATGATTCTATAATTACATGACAGAGTAGAGTAAGGTTTAGGGGTGAGGGTACCGTTTGAGTTGGGTTAAGGTTGGCGTTAGTGTCAGGGTATGAGAGTGGGGTAGGCTTAGGATTGGAGTTAGGGTTAGTGGGGAAAGGTTTGACTTAGTGTTCGGAGTTTCACTTAGAGTTTGGATTTTAGTTAGGTTTTAGTACTTAATGTTTGACTTAAATTGGGGATTTGGGTTAGGGTGTGATTTAGGGCTTGGGTTTGATTTAGGGCGAGGATCTAAGGGCATGTCCACATGGGAACGTTTTCATGGGAATGTTTTATCATTTCAACCTTTCATCAACACGGCAATCTTCAGTCTCCAGTGAAGTCTCAAGTGTAGACGTGGAAGTCTCAAGTCGGGGACAAGACAGGTTGAGTCAAAGGCTTTTAAGTCGTAATCACTGTTTCGTGTTTTCTAATTTTAACAATGTAATGCATTTTGAATTGATTTTAGGGATGTCCGATGCATCCATGAGACTGATTCAATTGCTGAAAATTACAAAATAACAATGTCGTTTGTTGAATCCTTTGAATGGGGAGACATTGTACTCAACACATTCACTGAAAATCTCTGGTTGTTTAATTCATTCATTCGGGCGAGAGGCGGGGTACACCCTGGACTGGTCGCCAGCCAATCACAGGGCACATATAGACAAACAACCATTCACACTCACATTCATACCTATGGACAATTTGGAGTCGCTAATTAACCTAGCATGTTTTTGGAATGTGGGAGGAAACCGGAGTACCCGGAGAAAACCCACGCATGCACGGGGAGAACATGCAAACTCCACACAGAGATGACCGAGGGTGGGATTGAACTCGGTCGGGTCTCCTAGCTGTGAGGTCTGCGCGCTAACCACTCATCCGCCGTGCAGCACTCTAGTAGTTTCAAGTCATTAATATCAAAGTCCAAGTCAAACCTGAGTCATTGGAATAAAAGTCCAAGTTGAGTTAAAATTCTTTGATGATATTGTCAGGTCGAGTCCAAAATCATCAAAATTTTGACTCATGTCGCATGACTACAGTCCACACCTTTGGCGTTCAAGTTAGGGGTAACGGTTGTAATAAAATATAACAATAAAGTGTACCAGGTTTAAACAGACTGATATTCAAAAATGTCTCAAACCCATAGGTGTTTTTTCCCCATTAAAATCTCATATTCACCCGAAGGACAGGCTGCTTGGTATGGAAGGTGGAGTTTCTTCCGGCCAGCATTCTAATGGTAGTGATAACAGAATGATAACGGTCATTTAATGCACTGATAGCAGCAGCGGGTGATGAAAAAAGCATCCTCCACTAAGGCTGGAAGTAGAACACAACATAACAAAACTCTCAAGCAGCAGTTCAGTCGACTTCATCAAGAAGCCGAGCATAAAAAAATATTAGTATTATATTATGTATAATATTTTATGTGTAATAGTAATGTCATTTGCAAAGTCAGCAAACCTGACAAAAACTCAGTTTGGCTTTTTCTTGAGCTTTTTGGGGTGCTTTCCCACAACTACAATAGGAGAACTGGTGAACATGCTAAAGAGTAAAAATAACACAATAGAGACCATAGTACACTGTGAGAACTCAGTGTTCAAAATATATACATACATATACAAAACATACCAAAATACCAACATCCAGAACTCAGTTGGTATTTTGATTGATGGAATACTTTTCAACAAAATACATCCAGTAGGATCTTGCAGTTCTGCAGTGGTTCTTGCAGAACTAAAAAAAAAAATGGGAGTGACTTGGCACTAAATGGTAAAGCACTACCTGGGTTTCCTAACATGGCTGTTCAGTACAACATAGCTACGTCTGCAATATTGAAATACCGAAATAAAGAGACAACATCAACGTTCACATCACATTGGGATCAACAAGAAGGGCTAACTTCTTTTTACACTTGCATGACAGTTAAGGCGGTTCATATGTGGCTTAAAACATTGACTGTGCGGTTAATAAAGGTTTGTTGCTGGAACAGATTATTTATAGTTCTGGGGGAAAAAAATTGCAACATTCTAATTGCGCACAAATTGATTTATTCAACTTTCAAGTTTCCAGTGTTTAAATTCATGCCTCTTTGATTTCATTCCTTTTTGTTTTGTTTTGCAAAATCCAACTAAAAAAATCAAAATTAAAGTCCCATGTGGCAACAAGTGAACTAATGCGCACTTTCATTTTATTTGGCAGTGTTATTAAACCCCCCCTCCCCACGGCCCCACTCCCAACCCTGGCAGTCAGCAGTATCTCTTAGCTCCTAGGAAGCTGCCGGGCTTGGCTGGAGCCAGAGTTCTGCCCCATCCATCATCCTTATCAAGGGAGGGTGGGGGGAGCTGGGGGTCTGGCTGGATGGATGGATGGAGAGGATGAAAA
This sequence comes from Doryrhamphus excisus, assembly GCF_030265055.1. Lineage (NCBI taxonomy): Eukaryota > Metazoa > Chordata > Actinopteri > Syngnathiformes > Syngnathidae > Doryrhamphus > Doryrhamphus excisus. The sequence goes on from NC_080476.1 coordinate 11,655,277, forward strand.
AACGGGGGAAAGTTTGAGAATCGGACTAAGAAAGAGGGTGGAAAATTGCAACAAAAAAAAAAAACAGGATGGATAAACTCCCAAATAAATGTCATGATGTTGGGATGGAAATGTACGATATGGTAGAGGAGGGCGCGGTAGGATTCACAGGGGTGAGGTCAAGCAGTGATAAGCTCTGATACAAACAATAACAACAGGCTCTGAGCAGCCACATCAAAGACCCCCATTTAGATTTGGACTTCAGGTGGGGAGGGTCTAAGTCTGAGTCCAGACCAGTTTGGAACATCTTTTACAACACTTTCAAATAAACAAAACACTGCAGCTTCACAAGACAAGGGAGGAATGTCCCAAGTATTCATGGCTGCTGCTGCTGCTCTTGATGATAATATACGAAGACTTGATGGTCCATCTTGGTTTATGTTTGGAAGCTGCTCAGATGTCCCAGGGAATGTTCATGGGCACTTTCACTTATCACAACATATCAACATAATGCTGTGTCTTTTATTTAAATGAAGCTTTAATTGCCAGAAGGTGCTAATGAGGGCACAGCTTGTCATTATTGTATAGAAATGACAATATTTCATAAATATAAACCTTGTGAACTTTTTAATACTGTATTTTAAGGAAATGTGTTCACAGTCCAAACAATGAAATGATATAGCATAAGATAAAATAATGTAGAAATAAAAAAACAAACATATAAACAACAAAAACATTTATAATACAGAAATAGAATCAATAATATTAGTCGGGAATCATTTATACAATTTATTGGGCGGGTTTGGGGTAACCAACAATACTCAATTTCAATTATACAGTCATCCCTCATGACAGGTTGTCATGTGACTTTTCACACTGCATGGAGCTTGGCTACTGAGCCAACATGCTATAGCTGAGATCTACCGGAAAAAACGTTCTCCTCGCAATTCGTGTGGAAGTGGTAAGTTTGTGGCTTCTTACTCTGCCCTTCCATGCTCCGTTTGTAACAGTTTCTTAAGTTTAGCATAAATAAACTGGAGAGGACAACTAGTTACCTTGGTAGCTTGCTATGCTAGTGTCACCAGTCTCTTATGTCTAAGGAACATACCTTAGCCTGCCAAATGTGACGTAAACAAATAGTGTAAAGTAAGTGTAAAAGTGACAAATGGGGTGTTATTTCATGTCTACAGGCCTCTAATAATGTTAAAACCGGTATTTAGAAAGTCATAAACAGGTTTTCTATGCTCCAAATATGAAAATATTTTGTTTATTAATATTGAATCCTACTTTGAAACCTCCGAGCCTTACCACAACACTGCCAGAAACGTAGCAAAACGTTGTTTTTAATTGTACTTTTTACATATCTGTTATGACGTCATTCCTACAAATAATAATTGATTGTTTTGATCTTACAGAAAACCGCTATTCACACTACAAGAAACTTTGACGCACATTAAAACTGCTCCCGATAACACAACTCTCAAGCAGCTGATTTAGTGTGCCTTGGCAACAACAGACACTTGTCTTCTGACTACAACCCTGCAAATGATTTTGTCTGAGGGTAAAAGCTAATCTAAGATAAATCTTGATTAATCAACCTGTTTATTCACTTTAATATGTGTTTCCTGTGGTTGACAAGCGACCACTTTGAGGAACAAAACCCTCGGGCAAAGCAGACATCATCATGGCCAGACTCCATATTGATGATCATAAAAGACACATAAAAAAAAGTCAAATGCGATGCATCCATCAAGCTGGAGATGAATGAGCCTAAAACGTAATAACAGCGGCCCTCTAATGGCGTGTAGTTGTATTAGGGCTCACTGTGCAGCACTGTGATAACATTACAGGAAAGCTTCCTTTTGTGTGATGGCCGTCTGCTCTACACCACCATAACTGATCTTGGCGGGACACGCACGGCTCACAATAAGTCAAATTTGACAGGGAGATGTTTGTTAGAAAATATATATTTTAATGTTACTGCATGTAAGCAGCCGGGAAAGAACGGAAGAGAGGACTCAGGTATTGATGGTAAGCACTAAAATAAAGTAAAATAATAACTGAAAACCAAATTTGTAGAACTATGTTTAATTTATTACAATTTATTACTATAATATTAAAACAATACGTAGACTTGCACCAAAATGTGATGGGAGAAATACTGATTAAAAAAATAAAGTTTACATTTTCAAGAAAAATATACATGACATAAAAACAATGATTTATTTTGAGTTAGATAAATATGTGAGCTTGCACCAAAATGTAAAGATTAGGATTTAAAAATATGTAATGAACCTTATTGTAAACATATTTTTCATACGTAAATATATTTGTAAAAATATATACAAAAAGATATCAAATTATTTCTAAAAATATTTTAGTATGTACAGTATATATTTAAATAAGTGTAATAAAAATATATTTTTTTTAATGACAAGAAAATGAAAGTAAATAAAACTCTAGATACGTTATATATACACTCCTGATCAAAACATTAGACTGTTGGATCTTAATAAGGTTTTAAAAAGAACTAAAAAAAAAACGCATGCAATTTATTGCAAACAACCACTAACTGAAATAGGCTGTTCATCAGCAGATCAAAAGCTTAAGCCCACAGACTTTAAAAGCCAAAATCTTGAGGATTCAATGTCATTTTCTGCGTAGGTTGGATGCTGTAAAACAATCATTTGAAACTTCTTATTTAGGGTTATTGAACAATAAAGTCAAGTGATAGGCCCAGACAAATGTCACCAGATTGCATCGGGCAATATCTGCCAGAGGATGGTTTTAGGAACAGAAAACATCTTCAAAGGCTTTGTCTAATTTAACACCATAAAATTAGCCGTTCGGACTTTGCAGCAGAACACCAAAATGGGACATTGAAAGGTGGACGTTGGAGGGACAATGGAACAATGGAGCTTCCGTTTGTACAGGGGCGCCAAATTGTTGATGGACTCTCTTATGTGTATTAATGGCAATGCTGCAGTAAGAATTTTTTTCAAAGAAATGCATCATAATGTTATAATAATACTGTAATGCTCTAATACTTTAACTTATCAAGACACTAGCAATGTCGTCTATTATTCATTTAACTTCTTTACCGTATATTGTTTAGACGTCCCAACTATTCTGCACATATCCTGCGTAAGAACCGTAAGTGTGACTTGTCACCTCTTCCATTGTCCAATGACACAAAAACAAATAGCCGTTTGGCCGATTTGGACTCGTACAGTAATTGGAAGCGTCTGGCCTCGCATGTCGGTCGGTGCGTGGCCTCGCTATAGCTCCTGTCTGCACAGAGATGTACAGATTCCAACCTGAATGCACACTTAAAGTAGAGGCGCGGTATATATCACCACCCCCGCGTTGCAGGTTTGCTTTTACACTGATCTATTGGCTGTGAGAGAGCGTGGGAGAAGGGAGGAGATGTTTGTCTGACGAGACAAACTACGACTTCTGGCAAAGAAATAGTGTTAGTGTACTAAGATCAAGTTGCTGTTAACCATATTTTATCACTGAAATCAGGCACTAGTAGGTACTACTACCAGTACCTGGTCAGCCGGGGGTTCCAAGCGTGGTTTTGATTGGTGAAACATTTTTGTTTGAGCTCTCGAGACTGTGGTATTATATAACGGAAATGCTTGGTCACAATGAGGGCTAGGACCCTGAGAGTTACATTATATGTTCAGTTCAGCATAGCTCGCCTTGCCTTGGTTTGGTGCTGGTCAGTGAAATCAGTCAAAAAGGTATATAGAGGAGAATCAAGAATGAGGGTTTCCTGTATTTACATCTTTGCAAATCATTTTATCCAAAAGGAGAATGGGGGCAGCAAGAAAATGGAACATAAGTCGGAACGAGAAAAGCCAATAAACAACAACAATGGAGGAGAACTTAACAGTCTCCTGGATGTACTTCCAGCTGATTAATTCGATCAAAGATGAGAATGAGGGCTGTGAGAAAATAAACCATTAGTCAGAAGGAGACATGCTGAGACACAACAGTAATGGAGGAGAATGAGAATGAGGTTCTCCTTTATGATACATTTTAAGGTCAGCAAGAAAACGGACCATCTGTCGGATTGAGGCATGCTAACATAACAATGGAGGGGACGAGGGTCTCCAGTATTCACTTTTTGGGAATCAATTTGATCCAGGAGGAGAATGAGGGCAGCAAGAAAATGGACACTAGCAAACAACAATAATGGAGGAGAACAATGCATTGATACATTTTAAGGTTAGCAAGAAAATGGACCATCTGTCGGAATGAGGCATGCTAACATAACAATGGAGGGGACGAGGGTCTCCAGTATTCACTTTTTGGCAATGAATTTGATCCAGAAGGAAAATGAGGGCAGCAAGAAAATGGACACTAGCAAACAATAATGGAGGAGAACAATACATTGATACATGATACATTATGATATATTTTAAGGTCAGCAAGAAAATGGACCATCTGTCGGAATGAGGCATGCTAACATAACAACGGAGGGGACGAGGGTCGATACGAGGGTCTCCCGTATTCACTTTTTGGCAATGAATTTGTTCCAGGAGGAGAATGAGGGCAGCAAGAAAATGGACACTAGCGAACAACAATAATGGAGGAGAACAACGGTTTCATGGAAACTGGACCACCAATCAAACATGAAGTGGAGCAACGGTCTCCTGTGTTTACTTTTTATTTAAGGAAGCAAGAAAAATGGAGCGCAGTAGCAAAATGGAGACTGTGAGTATAAGAGTTAAAAGGGCAAACTAACAATAGCATGTGTGTTTATAGTTTGTCATTTCTAGCCATCCTCGAGTGATCTTAGTGAGTTTGGTGTGGAAGAACTTGACAAAGAGCCTTACCCCTTAAGCCCCCATCAGCAAATTTCACATGAGTATCCCAATACCGGGAGTATTAGGCCTTGGCGGCGATCCCAAACATGAGACGTGGTAGTGGTGGTACCGGCGTGAGCTCGCTGATGTGACATGAGTGGAATGGACCATAAATCCCTGGCGGGGGTCGTCCAGAAAGAGAAGGAGAAGAAGAAGAGGAGGAGGAAGGAGCGAGCAATGAGTGGCTGCAGCGAGCGTCCAGATGTGGAGCGGTGCTGCTGAGGAGGGAGACAGATTTATGGCCTTCTCTTTAATGAGCTAACATCCTTTTCACTCATAAGAAGCCTTTTTTTGTTACAACTTTGTTTCTTCCACATGTAACAAAAAGCTACTCCTTGGCAATGTTTCCAAGGGAGGAAATCTGATGTAAAATTGGACTCCTTTTTTGTTGTTTTTTTTTTTTTCAAGGGGAGCAGCTGGTGCTGAAAAAGAGTTTCAGGCGGGAGAGGGAGGAGGAGAAAATAGCCGAATGGCAACATAAACAGCACAAAATGATCTACGATACCTTACTCGCTTAAGACAGCGCAGTGATTTGCAGTTTTAGTCGATGCAATTGGTGGGAAAAATGCTGAATAAAGGTTGCTGTTGGAAAGGAAGAGGTGGCTAAAATGCTATTTTTGTTCATGTTTAGCTTCCTACTAGCTAACTTTCTGTTTCTCGCAAATATGCTGGAAGGCGACCGGGTCGTACCAACTTTTTTTTGTGCTGTCCTCTAGCAAAAGTGGGGAAAAAATGTGAAGCGTTGTACTTTATGTAGTTTTTTTCCATTAGTTAGCAGGTACTGGTACAATTGTACTGGTTCAAGGGGAATAACGTAAAGACGATGACATTGTTACCAGTAGGGCTCGATATGATACAATTTGCGATACAATGTTCACAATTACGGAACCTTAGTTAATGTCCACTCCGGTTAACGTGTTTTTTGATTAACGTCGAAAATTTATGCCACAATTTTGCATGCATTCTATGGTTAGCCTACAATATTTTCGTGTTATTAATACACTGTGTGAGTACAACTGTGTTCATGGTTTTTTTTAATCACAAAACCTCCTTGGAGTAGACTTCAGACTTTAGGAAAAGATGGACAGGATTCTACTATTGTGTAATCCTGCCAGCTAGCATACCAAACAGGGATCAAAACAAGCCTAGCTGAGGTAATGATACATATTATATTTATCCACACTGCTAATCCAGATGGGTTATCCCTTTAAATCCTTCAGTATTAAAACAATCCGCTGGGCCCCGTCATATAAAAGCAACTTTTTTGAGCGGGGCGAAGCAGTGGGCGGCCATTTATGAGCTGTTAACATGAATGAAAGAAGGTTTTAAAAGCAGAGTAGGTAACAGAGGATTTGTGTCGAGGGCCACAAGCCACAGATTGTGCCGGATTCCCCCCTGAAGGGCGGCGGCAGTGGGGTCGCCCCCATTCCAACCACTACTTCGACAACCCTCCCACTCTACTTGTTAGAGGCCGCTTTTGCACCTCCAGGACCCTGTGAGGATGGGAAAATTTCATGAATGGGTACCAGGAGTAGGGGCGGTTGCAGCGGTTGGGGGTACCTTGAGGGGGTGCCTGAGAGCGACAGGAGTTGAAATTGAATTTCCGCAGCGGTGATGTAATCCGCCTGTCAGGGTCAAGCCCAAATGTTATTATCTTAATTTGGGCTTCATTTATCGCAGGTAAAGGGCAGCCTGATGACAAGGTTCCCACCTTATCCCAGCTGCTCCGAGCTGCCAGCTGATTTAGGACGGCTCCCCGCCTCGGTATGTAAACCATGTGCAGCAGGAATGCATAAGCAAAGCCGTAAAAATAGGATTGGGCCCGAGACGTGCAAGACAGATTATGCCGTAAAATAACGCACCCCATTCCCTGTCTCCGAGGTTATTTTGGGGAGGAGGGAGGGGGAGCGCTGCTTCTATTGGTTCTCACAAAGAGAGGGAAGCCCCGTGTTTTGGTTTGTTGATGTGATGTCAAGTAGCCCCCCCCTGCTAACCCCCCTTTTGGGGCAGGTGTGTGTTTAAAAACATGAGAATGGATTACACGCGTAGGAACAGTGCGATCCTCCTCACAAATAAACGATGATAATGTACGGCTCTCACGAGGGAGCTCCGTGTCAGCAGTCTCACGCTCGTGTTCATGCGAACTCACGCAACATTTCTCAAACAGCAGTGCAGGCGAAGACACCCCCCCCCCCCCCACACACACACACGCACACACTTACACTTTGCTTGTAATGTAATGTATGGGTTTTAATGCAGAGTGTATTTATATGAGCTTTGGCTAGCCTGAATACTGCATATGTAAATATAACAACATTTTTTTTTGTTAATACACTACCTTTTTTTGTTATTCGCTTTTCCGACTCTATATTATTTATTGTGCTTTCATATCTATTGATTTGATATTTGATTTCACATTATTATTAAATGTATTGTAAAAATACAATTAAAGGCTCTTTAATTGATTACCTCTACGTATGTCCCTGTATTGAAAATAATAAATCTTAATGTTTTTTTGTTGATTAATTTAAAAAGTTAATATTTTTATTTATTTGTTAATTTTAATGAATTAATTTTCTATTTACAATTTTTTTTTTTTTTACATATTTTAGATTACGCGATTTAGATTAGATTTCTATTCCTTAACACGATGTTACAACTCCCCAACAGGAAAATAAACCGTGGTATATCAAGTCCAGGTTGACATATGAGCAATCATGATGTGGTGGATGTGGTTTTTCGTCGTTATGTCATTTTATGAAAGCAAGGAAGTGGATTTGTTTCATTGTCAGTATAAAAAAAAAATACATATTTATTGCGGTTATAGAACTTGATGGTTTTGGTTGCATTAAATATGATTATCAGTCAAATGTAAAAAAGACCTTTGGTCTTATTCCAAGGTGATTGTGATGAAAAGAGATATTCAGGGTGGTGAAGGGGAGGGAGACTACTTGGCTAGACCCTTTAAAAGCTGGAGAGGGAAAAAGCCACATCCTCCCAAAATTTGTTAAAAATGAACAAACTAATCGCTGTTTGTAAGGAGTGAGACTCAACACGGAAAGAAAGCTGACAAAAACGTATTTTTGGCAGACAGAGTGAGGGAAACAAAGGACTGGACTGGATGTGGTGCAAACATGCCAGGAAACGGTGACTTAATCCTACGGCAAACAAAAAGATAAACCACAATATGTTTTTAAATGCTTCCATGGGGAAATATTTATATTTTACATTTGACGCTGACATGGGCGGTCCCATGTGGGCGACATAGACGGAGGATGTGTAGTAAACGACATCAAGTTGATGTTGTGATGATGTCATACGGAAATGATAGAAAATGATCAGAGTGTTCTTGGAATAATCGCATCAAGATGGAAAACATTGTTAGATGTAAGCCTTTAATCTCCTATTTTATCATTTCAAGCAGGGTTCACCAGTCTGAGGCTTGGGGATCAAAATGCGCAATTTCGTTATTGTCCCAGGGTAAGATTTAGCGGTTTTATGTACTTTTATTTGGACAGTTATTTTTCATTTTGACATAGTGTATTAACACACAGGGCCTAAAATCACCCCAAAAACGTTAAATCAGAGAAGGGAAAATTACATTTTTATCACTGTAAAATGTCTAACCATGACGTTGATCGCAAAGGTCCATCCATCCATCTATTGTCTATTCCGTTTATCCTCATTAGGGCTGCGGGGGGGTGCTGGAGCCTATCCTCGCTGACTTCGGTCGACAGGCCGTGTACACTGGTCGCCAGCCATCCATCCATTTTCTGTACCATGCCCTGGTACAGCTGTCATTGGGCGAGAGGCGGGGTAAACCAGAAAATTAAATGCACGTCATGTGACAGCATGCCGTCAGTTGTTCAAGGTCGATATGATAGCATGTATTATATAAGCATAATGTATACTATTTATATGCATAATTTAGCATCAAAAAATGTATTCAGTAAAAAAATATTTTTTTAATTTATTTCATGTATTTAAATGTTTTTATAAAAGTAAGTTGGCATCACATAAAAACTGAGTTCATACATAAAACTGTCTACACTGTATGTATAGTTTAATATGTAAAATGTGTAAGTAAAACATCAGAAAATATAAAATGTTTATTAAAATGCTGTTATTTAAGTTAAATTCATAAACTTAAAAAAACTATGTAAACATTTATAAAATGTAGTTGAATATGTATATGTACAATTAATAAAAAGTAATACATTTGCATTAATGCATTGATGAATGTGTATTTTATATGTACAAATGTATATTGATGAATACATTTTAAAATGTGCATCACACTGTATATGCAGTACGTAAAATGTATTTTGATATTTTGTGATGCAAAAAAAAAGAGCGAAAAGTAATGTATTTGTATGCAATCAATCTTCAAAACGGTATTCATATAATAATAACATTGGCGTTCACCTTGTAAATAATGCATTCACGTTAAGTGGAAACAATGTTCCATGAAAACAATGATGTCATTCACCTGCACGTCATTCCTCAAAGGAATGTCAGATTCCCTCACCTCCCAGCTTTTGGCCTCGGTTATTTCAAGTCAGAATAAAAGAGCCGGCTTGTAATTCACTCATCTTGGCGGCAGGAAGCACGACTCCTTCTCATGCAAATGAGGCAAAAACCAAATTACGGCTTGTCATGCTGTATAAAGTGACGCCCGACTGGACGCTCCACAGCGGTGTGTGTCCAGACGAGATGAAAGGACAAGATGATGGCGGTCGGGGAATAAATCCGAAATTATTTATGTATTGTTGCCGAGGTAGCGAGTTGGACGCACCTTGCAGAAAGATTTTATGACAAAAAGTCACATCTCACACATGCTGTTTTATTTTGGACGTGTACATGGCGTCTAATGCATGGCAGAGGTCATGTGTTAGAAGCCCTGCCATAAAAAAAAGGCCTGCAGGGCAAAGAGGGGAGGAAAGAGAAGAAAGAAGGTGGAGGAGGGCGGCAACAGAGGAGGCGTCTGTTTCTCCTCAGCGGCCGAAACTGCAAAGCGAAGCCGACACGCGAAAGCCGGGGGAATGAGAAAATGGCGCGGAGGGTAGCGGGCTCGCGCCTCGGGTCCCCGGCTCCCAGAAAAGACGCTGCAGCCAGCAGTGGTTTTTGGGTTGCTCGCATCAGCTGATCAGCTGGATCAGACATGCTTGGTTCGAGTGTAGCACCGTCTTCCAGGAAAATCAAGACCAAGAATGGTCTTTCCGTCATTCACGGTCGATTTTGGAGCTTTAAGATTAAGATTAAGATATGCCTTTATTCGTCCCTCAGTGGGGAACTTTGTAGGGGAAATTGGGTTCGGTTAGAGGCAACAAATCAACGTAATACTTTTCTAATTGAAAAAAAATGTACCATTCTATTGTACATGTTAAGTAAAGTCATAGCCACAAATCTTGTATTTGCTGCTTCATTTTTAATGTTGCAAATTCCATATGATCAGTATTTTGCATTGACAATATTGGCTTGGGCTTTCAAACATCTCCAGTGTATAATAACAACGATTAAAGTAAAATGACTGTAAATAAAATATCATAATGAAGACAACTCTTTTTCATGAACTGAGATGCTTTAAATAAGACTTATAATAATAATAATAAGACTAAATAAGACTTAATAGCCAAAATGCACGTCAAAAAAGTTTAAATGGTGTGTTCAACACAGTGAATAAATATGTATTTTTTAAATATATGATTTTATGGTGTAACTTAAATTTGACCAGGTTCCAAATCTTTTACAGTAGCTCCTTTTGCTAATACTAACAATCCATTTATTTCAGCGATATTCATCAGCATACCTGACGGCCTGAAACGATCATCAAGTCGTCCTGGTTGACAGGCTGTGATGTCATCTCTGTCGGAGGGGTCCCGGCAGAGGGGGGGAAAAACCGGGGAGTCCACTGGCACCAGCGGGGCTTAGCCCAGATTGACCCCCAGCCTCTCATCTCTCTTTTCCCACATGAAGAAGTGACCTGGGCAACCACAAACCACTCACAATCAGATTTATGTCTGCAGAATTACGCCCGGCTTTTGTACAGCCGACCAAATCTCAGGTGTAATTTAAAGGAGTCGCTCTTATCTTTACAAGTATTTTAACCTAGAAATCCACGCTAATTTATATCCAACATTATCAGTGTGGCGCACATGCTAGGCTAGGTTTCTTCCCATGATGAAAATTGTTGACTTTCCCTGTGAAATCATTTTTGATGGGAATAAGTGCAGAAAGGAGATCTGCATACTTTTTGTAATGATAAAAATGCATATCGTAGCCTACGCAACTGAGTTTAGTCATTGAGTATGTGATCCAAATATAAAATAGTTTTTTAATATAAAAAATGCTCCTACTAGAAGCTTTCAAATAATAAGTCAAGAGAACTATAATAATCATAACTTGCCTTAAACTATTTATTTGTAATGTATTGGCCTCTATCTATACAAATGTTTATATCTATTATATCTATCTATACAAAAGCTTTTACATTTAGGTTTTTTTTTTTTCAGAATGGAGTTAAAGATAACTCTTAACGCAAATCTGATGAAAATGAAAGTTACCAGAGAGATAATGCTCAACAATAACACGTTAATGGCAGCAACTCATTTATTAAATGACTTTAATAACCTCTCGACAACAGTCGCATGTTCCTGACGTCATCCATGCGCCCACTCTCCAGGCATGACCAATCAATTTACACCAAATTAAACTGTTACACTAGCATCATGGCCAGCCACAACTCTCGGTTATGACGGCATACGGAGGCACAATAACGTCCCCACACAGTTACGCAGACTCTGACACTATTTTAGAACGTTATTCTCACCTGAACATATCAACAGCAGCGCAATCCCAACACCATTTACGTATCTCCAACAAACACGTCTCTCCTCTGACACTTCCTCCTTGGAAGGAGAACTTGATGCATTCAGGGACACTACGATCACAGCAACCTTTAATATTATGTGTGTATGCGTGCTTTAAATTAACAGGAAGACAAATAAAAACGGTTAGTGGATATTCTCATCACTCATTAACGTAACTGCGTTTAAGTAGAAAAAGCAGAAAATACATCTAAATACATATACTTTCAAAACATGTGAATTCAGCTTGAAAGACGTGAGGTCTTTGAACGCAACCCCCTAGGGATAATAATAACGCAGTTGAGTGTGATTCAAATATGACGCTGCTAGTTAAAAGACTAGCGAGATACATACATTTTCAGACGTGTGGTATCTTTTAGCTTGATTTAAATTATTTTCAGTTCATTTGGTAGTGGTGTGCGATACCGCTACATTTAAATACAGGGCCAGTATCGCCGATATCGACACCGATATCGATACCGATAGCGATACCAATAGAGATACTTGATTAATTAATTATGAAATTAGCATCCTCTTTAATTACGTATTAATTTATTACAATTTATATATACATTTTTAACTATTCAACGGTTCAACAGTACAGTTTTCATCCGTATCTGCATCTCAGAACAAAAGACAAAAACAGCTAAGGTGTTACAAGACTGCTATACCCGCTAGTCCTGGGTTTCACACGCTGTAATGACATCCTGCGCCTGATATTAGCGTAAAGGTCATCAGCCAACAATGGGGTCTACAGCTACCAAGCATCCAATCAGCGCTCGTGTTTTCCGTGATAAGCATCCAATCTGAGTCGGAAAGCTTGTCACAGCATTCCATCCAGCCAACACCGGGCTTCTGCGACGAGGCTATTTATGGAAAACCTTTCAAGATAAAAGTGAAACTGGAACACAGACAGGCATTTGACGTTGTTGCCCTTAAAACAAATGTTAGCCATCTTTGATTTGAAGGTAATGAATTATCAAATATCTTAGGGTAGTTTTCAATTTTGATGTATATAAGTTATTACATAGTAAGTACAAGTGATAAAATTGGGACAGCCACTTATATAGAAGAAAAATATCAAGAAAAAGGTCTTTGCAGGGGCACAGGCTGGACTTACAGTAACAACTTATGGGCCCATAACTCGTTGACAATTTGGCTAACGATTATAAAACAAGCATATCTGTATTATGTGTATGTTAGCATGTGTTCCTTACTGCAATGCTAATAACTAATAATCTATGTAATCCAATCTAATAACATCTAACTATCTATGCTGCTACACACTATATACAGTATGTTCCCAGCCTAGCCGAAAATGGCAATAAAATTGATTCTGGTGTAATTAACCACAATTTTCTAAGAATAAACAACTACTGAAAGGAATAACAATGCTACACAGCCGAGAGCCTTCCATTACAACAAATGTCGACACTGTTTATCCCAGGGTGGCCACGGTGGCCAGACAAGCTCCTCAAACTGGTGTTTTGCTATACCCCAAAACAGCGTCCAGGTAGAACTAATGGCCGCCTGACTGCACATCTGTGACCCATTCGCCGCCTTAATGAGCGGGGCAAAGCGACATGTAGAAAGAGTATGAATGAACAAGCCAGGGACTTTAACTAGCTGCCTCCGCCATTAGGGGCCATTATGCTCGCAAGCACAATGACCTCAAGAGTGTTACTGCACGAGAGGCGTCTCACGGCTCCGGCATTTCTTCCTGATTGGATAAATAACATTGCGGAAAAGCAGCATCCGACTTCTAAACATCTGCACAGGCAATGACCTCTTTTTTTTTATCAATTGATGTAGAAGTCAGTAACACAGACCATATGTCATTATTTTATACGACATAAAAACTTTAATTTACTCCATACAATAGCTACAAAAAATATGACGATAAAACTGTAGACTATGAAAAAAGTTGCATAGTTTTAAATAGTGTTTTTGTATGCCTCTGCAAATTGCAACATGTTACTAAATACAAAGTGAAAAAGCTAAAAGTGTATCATCATGTAAGTAATTAATTGTACCAAAATTGCATCTTTTCATAGACAAAAAAATGTTTATTTATTCAAAAATGTAAATACTAAATGCTATGTATTTTGTCGGCTTGTGCGGACAGCCCACCTCCGTGAATGCCTATTGTTCCGATTTTGGATCAACATTTGCAATATAAATTGCCGTTTTAACCCATCAAATAGTTCCAGTTGCAAGAGCACTCCCTTTCTCTCTTTAATTACTAGGGATGTCCGATATTGGCTTTTTTTTTTTTTTTTACCGGAAACCGGTATGCTGATATTGTCCAACTCTCAATTTTCGATGCCGATATCAGCCAATACTGATACCGATATGTGTAACGTGACATATCTCCTGCGGTGGAATGAACATATCGGTTTTCATGATTGGGAAAAAATCTGATACTGATATCAGCCGATTATTGGACCAATTATCAGACATCCCGTCCGTGACGACGGAAGCTAACATGCTACTTATCGAGAGTTACAGATGCTCGCAGTGTTTATGCCATGTCTCGAGAGAGCTATAAAAGCAGGGGTGTCCAAATTGTGGCACAGGGGCCACATTATAGAAAGAAAATTAAACAAAAAGTACATTAATAAGACCAAAATGCACAATGTCAAAATCTTTGTGTAGGTATTTTTACAATTTGAAAAAATATATAAAAATTATGAAATAAATTTAATTGAATTTTATGTTTTTATTTATTATTATTTATTTAATTATATTCTTATTTATTTATGTCAAAATCCATCCATCGATTTTCTATGCCGCTTATCTTCACTAGGGTCAGGGGTATGTTGGAACCTATCCCAGCTGTCTTTCGGCGAGAGGCGGGGTACCGCCTGGACTGGTGTGTCAATATGTTGATTGCATTTTTTCCTGCTTAAACGATTGTAAGCCATCTTCCAGCAATACATCGCATACGGTTAACCGTCAGGTCAAGAAATAAAAGAAATACAAAGTGAGCATATAAATAATTACAGTTTTATAGTTTGTTTGTCTGAAAGGTCGCCGTCCACCTGACAACTGGAGCTCTTGCAGAGTGTCCAAGCCTTCTTCAGCGCTAAAAATGCTTTTAGGGACGTTAGGGGGTCCCTGAACCGTCTCCACCTGGAGGTTTTGTCAGGGTCAAGCCTTTATGCCGGTGTTTTGACTGTCAGCCTCTCCACAATCCTCAGGGGTCGTCTGACACAGAGCAGCCACCCTCTGTTAAATCTACTGCTGTGAAATCATTAGAGAGACCGACCCGCCGGTGGTCCACAGGCCGTGGGCATGGACGACGTGGACGTGTATGTGCTACAAAACTGTAGACTGTGGAGTACAGCTTGTCACTTTTATTGTAACTCAAACATTATACGTGTTTTTAGTGCGTGTTTATAACTTTCTACTTTAAACTTGTGTAAATATGTCCTTTCTTATTTATTTATCATTTGAAACATTAAATAAATCCTTACACAATGTATGCTTAGAGGCACAAATAATCCGACAAAGGCCACTGCATCGCACTCACAGCTTGTAAGTCTATGATACACTGATGAGTACTAAATTATTATACATTATTATTCAATTAGATTTTCTAACTGTAACCTTCAGGTGTTTTTTTCAGGTTGTTTTCAAGTTTTTTATTTTAGTATTTCACATGTTTTTACTCCAAACTTGTGATTAATTGTGAGCAAATTACAAAATGCAATAAAAATGTTACAGAATGTTATTATGGCTAATATACAACAACAAAGTAATAATTTATGCAACTTTAAAGACAAAAACTTCATATGTCATATAATGTGCATGTATTATGGATGGGCACATGTTTAAGTTATTAAGAATTATTGAGGCCAAATGGGGTTGCACTACTTGACTGCGACCAGCAGAGGCGCTGTTGATTCAGTTTCAATGACTTTGCTATTCAAAGACAAAATAAAAACAGCTAAGAGCCACATTAACAAAGAAGTCTAAACAACAACAATTAGTGTTTCCCATGATGTCTGCTGTATATTTTAAGTGAAATCTACCAAATCAGTTAAAAAAAAGTCATAAAATTAAACACCGAGTAGCGTTTTTACATGCTTGCTAATGATGACAAACAAACATAAAATGCTTTGAGGCAGCGGTTACGGAGCGCGTTGCATTTTATGTGTCTTTTTACATTCCTCCATCTCCTCACTGTCACCTTCCTGCAGTGCATTCCAGCCGTCCGTCTCTTATCTTTATTGGCTGCGGACGGGCAGAATTACAGCAGCCAGAGGACAGTTTCTTGGAGGATCAGAGAGACCAGAAGACGCAAAGCCCTTATCAATGGCCCAAAGAATGAAATATATATAACGGAGAGATGATCTGCTGGACGACATCGTTGATAGCGAGAGTGGCCTCGAAGGTGAGAGATAGCTGAGAGTGGAGTGGAGTGGCTGCAGTAAAACTAAATGGTCTGGTAAAGCCGCCAGATGAGTAACAGTCGAGCCTTTAAGTTTCTCTGGAGAGGAATCAATCTTGTGTGGCTGACAGTACGTTTGCTTAGAAACTTATCCAAAATGCAAAAAAGGTCCTAAAATATTGATCTGAGAATTGACTAAGATGTTGTATTTCATAATTATAACTTGACAATGTTTTGGCATATGACAGAAAGCTGTGGAAAAACTGCAGACAAAAATGTTATATTTTGCCTTAGTTGTGAGGTTTCAAGGGTCGGCAAAAAAACGAAAGAGCTAGCATTATTAAACCTGACTTGTGTGCATTCACGCACAGCATTAACATTTGTAAAAAAAAAAAGGTGAAAGGACGTATAGAAAACACATATCTGCCTGTGCAGCGTCAGAGAAAGTCATGCACGTAAGTCTCGATCTGCATCACACAGCATGTACCAGGACCGTCGACCAAAGTGGACGCCACACCCAAAGAAGACACATTATTCATGAAAGCATAAATAAACTTACACAGGCTAAAATACAAATAGCTGTTGTACTTGTATTGTATATTTCTTAGCTAGCCTTGAGTGTTAAGTTTCTGTGCGATGATTTTACTAGTTTGTCTACACAATGTGATGTAAACAAAGAATAATAGGAGTGTAAAAGTGACTATAGGGTGGCACAGCGGTCGAGTGGTTAGCGCGCAAACCTCACAGCTAGGAGACCAGGGTTCAATCCCACCCTCGGCCATTTCTGTGTGGAGTTTACATGTTCTCCCTGTGCATGCGTGGGTTTTCTCCAGGTACTCCGGTTTCCTCCCACATTCCAAAAACATGCTAGGTTAATTACCGACTCCAAATTGTCCATAGGTATGAATGTGAGTGGGAATGGTTGTTTGTCTATATGTGCCCTGTGATTGGCTGGCGGCCAGTCCAGGGGCCCAAAGACAGCTGGGATAGGCTCCAGCACCCCTTGCGACCCTCGTGAGGAAAAGCGGTAGAAAATGAATGAATGAATGAAAGTGACTATAGGGGTGTTATTTCATGTCTACAGGGCTCTAACTGTAAATGAGGTACAAATATATGAAGAAAAGCCAACCAATCACAGGTCTACGTTCTGCTTCTAGGTTGATGTGAAGTTTGTATTTTTTTTTGGAGGTGCACATCAAGCTAGCACCGGGATGTTAGCGCATAATTCAGTCCACACAAAATATAATAATTACATTTTGAAAAAGTACAATAACATTTGATTGATAAACTGTATGTTATTTTCAATATTTTTTAGCTTTTTTTTTGGTTTGCCGCGCTCCTAAATGTTTTATAGCTTTATGTCTGGTTGTTCCTGCGTAGCCTCTGACAACGGCGCCACCGATAATCTCGATGAACCCGTCCCACATCCCTTCAAGTTTGCGACATTTGTAAATGAAACGTTTTCCTCCCATCTGGTCCCGTGGACCTCCGAGGGAGCACCAGACCGCCGCCATGATGACATGACCCACTTTTCCCAGAACGAAGAGGTAGTAGCCGCCTCTGCCGCCATGTCTAATTGGACGTATTGAATTGAATTAGCCTTTTGCGTGGCATGGTGGCGACATACTGTAAGACTCCCTAACTCGCACGATAAACACTCGGGGCTTGAGCGCCTTTGAATCAAGGCCCCAAATATTTGTTTGGAAAGTGGAGGGTAAGCACTCTGAAAAAAAAAGGGGGGGGGGGGGGGGCAACGCCTATTGAAAAATGGACACAATGACACAAGCAATTATGATGGGAATTCATAACAGTGCCAAGATGGCTCCTCTTGGCCTGTTTTGGTGAGCGGAGTGGAGTGATGGGGGGGGGGGTGCACTCTTCTGGGGTTGGAAGTCTTTCAGCACCTCTACTGACCGATATCAAACCCAAAAGATCAAGAGTGGTCCTGGTTTAAGAATTTTTTTTGGTTGTTGTTGCTGGAGAAAGTGATGTAATGGGACAAAGACTAAAAAGATGGGAAGAGTTTTTCGAGTAAAGGGGGGAGGGTAGTGTTGTCGAGGGTATGACCAGTGTTGTATTTCATCTCTGCGTAGTGGACGTCTTAATCAACAGTGTCAGGTTTGCTTTCTGGACGGGCCTCATGGAGTTCCTCAGTGCTTTGACGAGGACGAGAACACGCTGTATAGCAACAAGGAGTCGGTCTTTCGCTCCAAAGAAAGCTTTAAAAACGTGTCGAATTTGACGGGGAAGTGTGTTAGCATTGGTGGGTAACCTGCAAATTTACCTCACGTGGTTGATTCTGCTGACGTTTTAACAGTCATAGCAACAAGTAGAACATGTCATGTGGAGCTACAAGGCTTCCACTAACTTCATTAGGAGGTGATTATGAGGGGAATTGTGGATATAAAGAAAGCCACCGGGGCAGATGGTGGAAAATAAAACACATTAAAGCACCACAGAGTGATTTATGTACTTTTCTGCAGGCTTATTTAATTTAGAAGCTGAAGTTCACATTTTGGATGCAATTTTCGACCCTGCATGCTGCCACGCATGCAGCTAAGAGAGGCTTACAGTAATTATAGCTGAGTTTATAATATTAAAAAAAAAGCAGCAAGGTGCTCATTATGAAGAACGGCTTTGGCCTTCACTGTGTTAAATTAATGGTGCATTAAAGTGAAAGCAGCACTCTGGGAGCTTGTTAGTACAGTGGAGTCAAACACAGCTGTGCGTTTTATGGAGGGGGCGCTTTTATCGGAATATTCACACTTTGAAAAAGAAAGAAAAAAAAGATTTTAATGAAGATTTAATTAAAAAAGTAGCAAAACTTGATTGTATATATTGAATATTTATACTCAATATTATTATTTTTATGTATTTGTTTTTAATTGTATGGCTTTATTGGAAAGTCTGGATTTTTAAGAAAATATATACTATTTTTAGAAGATATTTCAGAGTCTTTAAAACATTTGAACATTTTTGACATGTGTCCTGCATTATTTATTTTAAAAAAACGCGTCAGACATACAGTATAAAAATAAGTTCCTTAGTTGTTGCCCAAACTACAAATACATTATAAAAACAGTGACACATGATTATTTAAAGGATGAAAAAAAAAACGTGTCTGGGACGCGCCGATCCGCAGCAAAGTGGCGCATGTGTAAACACAGTAAAGCGTCTGCAGTTAAGGAGAGCTGCTTTTATGGAATATACATGTATAACCCCCGCTGGAGGTGATTTATGGTTGTATTTAGATAAGGCTCGGCCCCTAAATGGTTTCAAAATAGCGTCAAGGTCACGCAATGTAATGGGATAATGTTTTTTAGGTGGATGGAGATAAGATGGGGGGGCTGGAATTAATGCTTTATGTGCTGATAATGTTGCTGCTGGACGCATGGATTGTCTCTGTCGGTGAGTTTGTATACATAAAAATGCAACATAAGTTCATATTAATATGCAAGTGGACTTAAATAGCCTGACAATACATTATAATAACGTAACATATTGCATATGTAATGTATAACATACAGTATACCCTATATACGTAAACAATATAGCAAAACACAAAATGTGTGATATGATAGTATTTCAAAAGATACTTCTAAAAGGTCATTTTTTTAATATGAAAAAAATAGTCTGGTGTTATTGTTTTTTAATCAAAGGAAAACACGTCCATTTGATGATTGTAACTTGTAATTATTAATATTTCACATTAAAAATTGCTATTATTGCTATTTTGGTTATTGTGAGATTAATGACCCATTGGTTAATGGTTGGAATATTCTGAAAACTGAATGAATCTATTATGAATAAAATTTATTATTAGACATTACACGATGAACTATTGGTTGAAAAAGTTTGTAAATTAGATTTTCATCAATTAAAATGACTATTTTTGATGAAAATATCACAGTTAATTCCAACCTTGCCAATAAAAATAATGATGCTTTTTCTTTAGAGTTCAATAAGTTCGTTTAACCGTTGTCCAGTGCGTAAAACCAGTGCGTAAAAGCCAGAGTGGACATCCACACGCCTGGCCTTCGCCCAGCGTGCCGCAGCCTAGTCCCAATAAGCAACTCCTCCCATCCAAACACTCACTATCCTCCCTATTGGTTCCCTCCCCTCCAGGCGGACGCGCACATGATATAAACCTGGGGGTCTCGCACCTTCAACGGGGTCAAATTTCTCGGGCCAATTGCCGGGGGAATCAGCACCGAGGATCACCAAGAAAAACTGCAGCTCAAGTGGAGATTTTTGGATTAATGAAGTCCAGGTTTGAGGGTTTTAAAATCAGAGATGTAAAGGGCAAGTTGGATAAATACCTGACTTCTGCTGGGCGTCCGTCCTCCACCGAAGAGCGCTTTGCAGCGAGCCAGCGACACCGACGGAGAGCAGCAACAACATCAGCCGGGCCACCATGAACCTCATCGGGGGCTACCAGCACCACCACCACCTCATGCATGAACCTTTCCCCTTCGTGCAGCGCTGCCACCAGGACGCCCCTTACTTCCAGAGCTGGGTGCTCAACCACGGCGAGGTTCCACCGGACTTCCAGATCCAGGCTCCGTACCCGGCTGCGGAGCTAGCCCCCGCTGCTGCGCACGACGCACGCTTAGAGGGCCTCCAGGTCGGGATGGCGAAACGGCGAGCGTCGGGGCCCAAGAAGGAGCGCCGGAGGACGGAGAGCATCAACACGGCGTTCGCCGAACTGCGGGAGTGCATCCCGAACGTACCGGCAGACACCAAATTGTCCAAAATAAAAACTTTACGCTTGGCCACAAGTTACATCGCCTACCTGATGGACGTCCTGGCTAAGGACTCTGGGGAGACCGAAGGCTTTAAGGCCGAAATTAAGAAATTTGAAAACCGGGATCTGAAAAGGAAAAGGGAGATGGTAAGTTTAGAACACAATGTTGAGTCAATTAAACTCTTTAAATTAGCAGCTATTCAGTTGCGTTCACGTGTTAAAAACTGAAATAGAAAAATGTCTTTTTTATTATTAATTAATTTATTTTACCTTCAAAATCTGAATTTTAAATGCTATGCATTAATAATAACCTGTAACATTTGCTTAGTTTGTTACTTTTCATTTCATATTGTACATGTACAGTAATTATATATTATAATACACGGCAGTTAAACTATTAAAATGCATTTTAGGATTCATAAAACTATGCACTGATTACTTCCACTATAAAGAAAGGGATCATGCACATTATTTAGTGATTGTTCTACAATAATATAGTACATAAAATGTACTTTTTATCAACACTGATGGTAAGGTTACTCATTAAAATATTACAAATATGATGGTATGTTTTGTTGTATATATTTATAAAACTAGAACTAACTATTTGTGGTTGTGGTCTTCTCCACAGAATGAAGGCCCCCAGGACTCCTTTGCGACGGAGAAGAAGGTAAAGGGCAGGACCGGATGGCCACAGCAGGTTTGGGCTTTGGAGCTCAACCAGTGACACAAAACCTAAAAACAAACAAACCAAAAAAAAAAAATTACAGACGAACCAGATAAACCACTTGACTGTACCTGAACGCATCATCTGTTGGATCCCAATGACGAAAAAGGAGAGAATTGTTGGGGGAGGAAAAAAAGGACAAAATAATTATTTTCTCCTTTTGCTTTTTGTGTTTATTAAATTTATAATATTTATCCCTTCATTCTTGTCGTCTTGGTGTCGCAAACATTCAATGAAAAACTATCTAGACACTAAAGTTAAATTAATTCTATGAAATAAAGTGGCGTGTAAGTGCATTAATATGTGTTGTAAAATGAACAATTTAAATTATTCTTTTTTCCTAGATGCAGATTTAAAAAATGTTTTATTGCATTTTTGTTGATGCTGCATCGCATTTCACTGTATTTTATTTTATTTTTGCAATTTAATTTTAACGCTTTAGTGCATTTCTAATTTAGCTCCGACCGTTAAGGGATTTTTCGTTCCTATCGGAACACATTTTATTTCTCAATACGGCTTCATTGAGTTGACTGTTAAAAATTCATCAAAAAACGGAATTCACCATAAATAATAAACATTTTTACAAGACGTGTGATGCCATACTCAGGCAAAAAATAATAACCTAGGGGCTGAACCAATGTTAAGTATGTGTAATGTTTTCTTTGTGTTGTTGTTGACTGAATCTACCTCAGAGTTTATATGTCCCCTTGAATAGACACATGAGAATGTCCCACTTAACGCACAGCAGCTTTACACTCCAAAGGAAAAAAAAATAAAAATAAAAAACGAAAAAAAATGGAATTGAAATGGTTTATTATTGTGCCAAATGTGGATGGAAATGTACTAAGTGTGAAGTTATGATATAGAAGTCCGTTAATAAATGAATTATTTTATGACGCCAAGGTTGTGTTAATTGTGTTGTTGTTGTTAAATTGCATCTCCTAGCATTTCAGTAGTCAGTATTTGGTGGACAAAATACTGATATAACATTGCCGAATTATAGTCTGAGATTATGGGATATGAATTTCTTTGTGATTCACACAATTGATGTCGTTTTCTTTCAAAAATAAGATGCAAGTCAATGGGGTTCTTCATAGCATGCAGCTACTGGATTTGAAAGTGCTATGTATTTTAAATGAATATTAAGTTTTAGATGTATCGTTGCCAGGTAAATGTGCTGCCCTCTAGTGGCTAGTAGCTGTTAGTCCTGTGTACCGTTTTTAAAAACACGAGTTGAACAAAATCCAGGTTAATAATGTCTAAGGGAAATGACACCAGCAGTCATTTTGAATAGAGTCCATCTGACACTGCATTGTTGTAGCACCCTCTGCTGGACAAAGCAGGAGCTAACATTTGCCCATATGAACTATCCAGTGTTGTAAAGCTAGAGTAACAACAAAAGAGTACATTACAGGCTTGAAAAGTACATTTAAAAAGTACAGAGACAACATGTTTAGACTGTACATTTATTATTATTAATATTAGGAGCAATAAGCAGCCATATTTAAATATATGTCATTTCTAATACAACCGTTAGATCTACATGTGAATAAAAGATGGGTGTTATCTATTGCGACACTAAGAAACCTACGAGCCATAACTGAACAGAGGACAAAAAAAAAAAAAACACAATCAGCGAGGGGGTAAAGGGTGAATTTAAATATAAAACTATGCACAATAAGAGAAATGCCAAATACAACCCTTATATAAAGTGTGTACATACCATGCAGTCACCACCATCAAAACACACAAGTGAGGAGTTGTAACTTTCGACGTGTAGCTGAAATTTTAAATACTTACATGTGGGATGTCAAGATAAACGGGTGTCCTCTGCTAATCGCTGTTTAAAAAAAAACAAAACTTGTTAACTAAAGCAAAAGGGGGTGGGGGTTATTAAAGGAGAAATAAAATAAAAGCAGCTCCCAACCCTTGGGAAGAGTCTGTTGTGTAAAAGTAGGATGCTCATCATCAGACAAAGGACGCTGAAGATGGCAACTATATAGCTTAGTGGCGCCCTCTGTTGACATAAAATGTTCATTACAGGTTTCGGTTGATTTCCTGACATGGTGGCATTGTTTCAATGGATAGTCCTTTGATGAAAAAAACTCGAATCTGCGTTACAGACGTTTTTTAGCGTACGTGACGTACTTTTGGTATCTGGTCCTTGGGTGCTACATGTAGGTAGGTAAGACATTGATCTTGATCTGATCCACCAGACGTTCTTTGCGGGAGGTCTTCCATCAAAGGTTGAGAACCCTAAACGAGTTAACTCTTAAGGCAGCGCTTCTATCGAACAGTGTGATCAAGTCCTTGTGGCGACTGAGACAAAGAGTCCTGGTGCTCGGTCGCAAAGACAAGGATGTCCATGGATCATTTGTGACTATCTAGTGAAAGTCCTCCAAGGATACCAAATAGGTTTTGGTTTGCTTGGAGATGGTGGCTGATGAGGGCTGTG
Organism: Doryrhamphus excisus; assembly: GCF_030265055.1. NCBI lineage: Eukaryota > Metazoa > Chordata > Actinopteri > Syngnathiformes > Syngnathidae > Doryrhamphus > Doryrhamphus excisus. The sequence continues at coordinate 11,679,315 of NC_080476.1, forward strand.
GGAGGTTGAAAACGTTAGCGCTTTTTTTTATTTAGTCCAGCGGTTTGCTGCTGTCCCCTTTCTGGTCCAAGCGGCTCTTGCTGCTCTTTACCATGTAAATAAAGTAGGTCAGCGTTTCCTTCTCGTTCACCGGAATATTCCTGAAGTGGCGACTCACGGTCTGCAGATAGAGGAGACAGGGAAGAATGTAAAACGGAAGCGCCGGTTGTCAAGCCTAGTTTAGCTCAAGACGCGGGTACACGGTCTTGTGGACACACATTTCAACTCATTCTATTGAAATAAATCACTTAGATGGGTGTTTGTTTAGTTTATTGGCTATTTGTAAGCTGCAATTTCAGAAGGTGTTTCGAAGATTTTCTCGACAGCGTGCAAGGAACCGCCCAAGCTGAGCAGACAAAGCTTAGCTTTAAATGAAAAAAAAAAAAGTGTTTTAAAGTAAACACTCTACGCTAGTAAGCACCCTGTGCTTCCTGAATGGGACAGGGACACTGGGACAGCTGTGACTGGTTGTCGGCTGTTGACTGCCACGTTATTAATGATGTGAGGGCCTCGTTAAGACGTAGAGAGTCTGGGGAAACGTTCAACTTGCGGGCCCCGGGTTTCATTCATCCACTGCTCACATCCGATGCCTCCGCCCCTATTCTACCACCACCCAAGGCCCACGTCGCATACAGGAGGTTTTCATGAGAATGTCTGGGGCCAGCTGTATAAGGTCCACCTGTCGATTTGGCAAATTAGTCTAACAATCTCTCAGTGAGCAATTACAGCCGAGTAGGAGCTGCAACACCGCGTATGTCAAAGTAAATGAGGACTGCAGGGCCGCAGTTGACAGTTGCGGAACACCTATAATGAGGTCAATGTCAACATGGCTGAAGGTCCGTTAATATCACGGTGGTGCAAAGATTCAAAAGTACCCCCCTCTTTTTTTGGTTCTTTCAACCACAAACATTTTATATCATTTATTAATTAGTGAAAAACCACAATATAGTGAGGGATGACTGTATTTGTAAAAACTGAAACTAAAGTAGCCTCAAAAGTCCAAACATAGACTTCAGCTTACTCAGCAGCTAAAGTTTTTGTTTTTGTGATGACAGGACATGTGTGATGATAACCATAGAACCAGAAACTGTACTTACTGCAAAACAGGAAAGCATCTGGCTAGCTAAATCTACTAGGTGACAATATACATTCTGGCTCTTTCTTCATTACATGTCTGTAAGGAACCTTCAAACATCTTAACTTCATACCATTTCAAGCCTCACATCAAACTGTAGACAAGTGATGACAAATGTGTGGTCCATAAAAAGTTCCCTTGATGGTTTCTGGACCATCGAGAAAGTAGAATTGAAATTCTTACTATCTCACTACATTTTATCAAGTTGTTGAAGCTGCACCCTTCAGTTGTCAACAAAGCAAAAGTGTAGTGATTGTGGAAGTGGTGCCCTCATTACCTCAGCCAGCTGGGCCTTGTTGAGGCCGGGCCTGGTCTGCAGCTTGTAGTGTCGCTTGTAGCGCCGCAACGTGTTCACCTGGAGCTGGAACAGGTCCACCTGGAGGCAGAGGAGGAGATTCGCTCTGTTAGTGCCCAACATTCTGTACCACTTCTTTGGACCGTTCTGTTGGTAGAACCACTCTCATACTACAGTGAATCCCTAGCCAACAAAGGGTGCTGAAAACTGGACGTCCAGTTTGTATATTTTGTTGCCGTGGAAACGTCGTCCAAGCTACCACATCAATCACTGGAAGGACACATTGTTTAAGCTACTAAGTTACAAAATTTGCATAGCTACCACAATCCTGCACATAAGGGTTTATTGTCCTGAATAGAAAAGTGGCTGAAAACAATATTAGATTTGTTACCTCTGGCACCTCTACGTCATGATCTGGGGACTCCCCGCCATCATCACTCGTCTTCCTCTTCCTTTTATTGCGCACACTCTGGATGAAGTTCTTGTGGAAGTCGCAGATGTACAAGTGACGCACCTACAAAAATAGAAAGGTATAAATCAGTTAAAGTGCAGTTCACACAGACATAACTAGCTTTTTAGCCATGCACACTTAAAAGCAGTAATTGAAGTTTAGTGGATCTAGTCAACAAGTAACAAGGTAGCAATTGTGGCTGAATGTGTATATATGTGCTCAAGCTAAACGCCTGCTGGAATGTTCCTTTAGCGATGTCCTCCTGCGACCTTTTGTGTGCATGTTATTCCTCCGACATGGCTTGCGTGATGAAGCATATGTGCTTAAAAGTTTGCAGGTCTGGAAAGCATCTGGTCTGCAGAGAGGTTCTCGGTTCAGTTTTTCCACGTGAACGCCGCAGTTTAGGAAAAGAAGCACAAATGTGACCCTGAACTGCAGAGCACATACGCGCACTTGACTCCCAAAACACTCCATGTTGTGTTCAGATCACATTACAAACCTTCACTCTGTATGTTTACAGCGGTGCTTGTCAAATAGCGGTGAGGTGTCGTAGGAGGCCGTGAGTAAACTTAATGTGGAAATTGTTTTAAGTTGTTGCAGATGGTCGGCCAAGTCATGAATCTATTTTGATAATCAGATGAATGTCTGCAGAATGCTGGTGCCAGCAACTCATACAGTGGTTTCTATGGGTAAATATATAACTATATGTAAGGTTCTTAACAGTATTTCAATTAAGCAGGGTGGGGGACGGACAAAAACTGAGACCACTGGTTAACAGTCCTTCTAAAAAGGGTTTCACATACCGAGGTCAATTTTTCATATCAAAACAATCCCTGGTAACACTGACCTACAACAAAAAAGGACTGGAAACATAATATGCATGCCTGACCTATGGTTGGCGATGTCTTTGTGTAGACTGCCAACAATTCACTTGACAATGTACTGGTGTCACAAAAGTACACATTCATGAAGAAAAATTGATCCAATCGGTTTCAGGGTTTTGGTGAAAAAGTGAACGCTAACATTTGAGGAGTTTTTTTTTTCTGTGATTGTCATAGTAAGGCCATGCAAAACACCCAGGGTGTTCCCTTTGGATTTTATGGAGCTGTGGTGGTAGGCTAACCCAACTAGTTTCAATTCATGCTCATTCAGAGAGGAGTTGAAGCCATTTCAACATACAGTTGTTGGGGGGGGGTGTCAATTTCCACAAGATTCCATGTTTTACACGCACTGTGTCCCTTACTACCCGACTCTCATTTCGTCTGTTGTCTGGCGGCAGCAAGCTATACTTATAAAAACACCGATAGCTAACCTCACCTTTGTTTTTGTTAAAGTAGTTTTAATAGTATCATAAGCCAGCACATTTAATGTATACTTTAATACCCATCAGCAGGACAGATTTCTACGTTTGTTCACAGGACTAGATTTCAATATATATTATTGAGCAATTACTTTCTCATGTATAAGTGTTAGTCTAAAACAGGCATCAAATTAAATTCACACAATGGCAAAATCTTCCCCCAAAACAAGCGTGTTGGTATTGCATCAACTGTAGTTGGTTATGTCACCGGTTTATTTTATAAAGTTTTGTTGCTGCCAAACTTATGATCTATAATTCAGTCCAGTAGTTGACAACGCAAATGAGCTAGTTTGTCAATCCACTTTAACTCCTAAAAAGAAAGAAAATAGACAAAGAGGGCGATACTTACGATAATGGTAATTATCAGTTATATAGTGAAAGTGAGAGGAAATGTGAATATTTACTTTGTAAGGCGATTTCGGTGTGTGCCTCTACATTTTCTGTTTGCACTCCTGAAATGTTCAGTTGGGGGCATTGTGCTCCTAGTAAAAAAAAGTTACTTTGTGTAAGAAATTCTGCCGGGTGTCCTGCTGCCAACTCCCCCAAACTTGAATGACGGTGGGTTGTCCCATGCGAGGGCTAATGCGGCTAACGCTAGCACAGCTCCTCAAACTCTTTCATTCGGTTAAGATTAGAGCTTAAATGTCGAAAAAAACACCACAAATAAAAATATTTATGGGACTATAAACACATATACATAGATATCAAAACGTAACACGACGCAAAAAGTTGTGACTCTTCACCGCATCCATGCTAGTTTAGCATTAGCTGTCAGCCGGAGAGTGAAGTAGCTAACACCCAGTTTCAAAGTGAGAAAGTTCGAGTATCAAAAAGTCACGTACGCTCTTATCGATGTCTAGCTTGAGCTTCTTCTGGGAAATGCTCTTCTGGATCCTCTTACTGAAGGAGGCGTTTCCAGCTGATCGGCCGCAGCGTTCGCCGTCCTCGATCAGGCAGCAGCTCTGGCCGTAAAACGGAGGGGCTGGCGGACCGTCATGGCTGTCCTCCTCGGTGCTGAAGCCATTCATCCTTGGGAGAGACTCCGCGAGGATTAGCCCAGGTAGTAAAAACAATCAGTTGACTTAATAAAAAAGACTTCTCCTTTGAATGTTTATAGACCTCTAGATGTTTAATCCTGACTTCTTCCAAACGTAGCCAATGTTAAAAACATGATTCTGCTGTTGCCCATTAGATTTGAAGGCTAGCTAACGTGTGCTAACTCCGGGTGCTCGCGAGCTAGCCTACACGCAAGGTGGATGCGCCAGAATACCAACAATCCCTTGTTGATGAACAGCTTTGTTGCATATGGCAGCGACGCCGAACGGCTCCGGACTAGAGGCAAAACTCCACAAAACAACTTTTGTCAAACAAATGTGGAGTTTCACAGATTAAATCCAAGCTTTCGCTGAAGCGTCCGTACAATGGCCGGTGCTTTGAGTGTCAGGGACGGAAGTTTCCCTCCTTGACTACGATTGGCCAGTTCTAAAATAAGACGGGGTTAGTGAGAGACTTCTGTTATTTGATTGGCTGTAAGAAACGCCGGTCTTTTAGTGGGGTTGCAGTGTTTTCCACAAAGATGTAAAAGATGTCGTCGTTGTTATATAGAGGGACATTTAATTGTACTATTCCAATTTATGTCCCTTTTCAGCAATTAGAGTCCTCCGCATATTCGCTAAATTTATACAGAGCATGCATATATGATCGTTAAAACATTAAACAGCCTGTTAATCAATGCAATGTTTACATTTTTAGCCATGCTAGTAATCACCTCGTCTTGATTTGTCTAATCCCCTATTAATCAAACACGCATTCTTGAAAATACAACTGAAGAAACGTTTAAAAATACTACCAGAACTACATGTATCCCATACACACATGCTTTGCTGTTGACATACGTCATGATGTAATTATATATTTCACCACACGGGGCGACAGAATCCAACACTTTGACTTGTGATACTCCATTTTGAATCAGCGAAAAAAAAAGAGTAATGTTAAAGGTAATTTAATGCTAGTTTTGCCAGTTGTCACAAATGAGACCCAAATAGCGAAACAGTAGCTTGATGATAAAGCGCAATGCTAGATTATTAAGGATTTTACATTATAATGCTCCAAATGAAAATTGATAGAACGCTCACAACAAACATCACTGAATGTCACGATGTAATGCTATCTTTGACCACACAGGGGTGCCACAATCCAACATTTTGACTAGTGATGCTACATTTTGGCCCACAAGTATGCATAAGGCGTCTTACAAGAGTTAATGATGCTCCTTTTGTTTGTTGTCATTTATCTGCTGTAACATTTGGGCTGTGAATGCAAACTCTCTGCCTCATCACGGTCTCATAATAGCTCACAACACAAATGAGGAGGATGAAAAGATGCAGAAGGAGGGTGCAAAGAGAGGACACCATAAAAAAGTACCATTGGAGAAAAGTAAATTGCATTATTTTCTTCTTGGTAATGTTCCTGGCTTCCAATAAAGTACTGTAATGGGTCTTTTAGGATATAAGACTGCAATAAAAATGATGTTGTGAAGAATGATAGAATGAATGGTAAAATGAAGGAGAAAATATAATTAAATTCAAATGAGATGCTAAGTTGACATGCTAAGATACAACAAGAGGGCACACTTAGTACAAAAAGTGTGTAGCTTGAACATTCAGGATTTTACTGATGCTGTTGGTATGCTAATATTGAGGAAGTATAGTAGAGAAAGTGTCCTGGTAGAATGTGAATAAAATTGTTAAGGAATATTCCCCATATCCAAATGATAATGTTCAAAATACTAACATACTAACAGTTGCCATGCTAACGTTGGTATGCTAATATTGAGGAAGTATTGTAGAGAAAGTGTCCTGGTAGAATGTGAATAAAATTGTTAAGGAACATTCCCCATATCCAAATTATAATGTTCAAAATGCTAACGTACTAACAGTTGGCATGCTAACATTGGTATGCTAATATTGAGGAAGTATTGTAGATAAAGTGTCCTGGTAGAATGTGAATAAAATTGTTAAGGAACATTCCCCATATCCACATGATAATGTTCAAAATGCTAACATACTAACAGTTACCATGCTAACAGGGGTATGCTAATATTGAAGAAGTATTGTAGAGAAAGTGTCCTGGTAGAATGTGAATAAAATTGTTAAGGAACATTCCCCATATCCAAATGATGATGTTCAAAATGCTAACATACTAACAGTTGCCATGCTAACATTGGTATGCTAATATTGAGGAAGTATTGTAGAGAAAGTGTCCTGGTAGAATGTGAATAAAATTGTTAAGGAACATTCCCCATATCCAAATGATAATGTTCAAAATGCTAACATACTAACAGTTGCCATGCTAACATATAGCGATAGCAAAGTGAGAAAATAAATCCCCCAAGTCCCTCAGTCACAATTTTACATTATATGTTGGTAGAAATAAGTAGGCTATATTAACAGCCTAATTTGACACATGCTAACAGTTGGCATGCTAACACATAGCAAAATACTGAACAGAAAGCGCCTACCCCGATGATCAAGGATTCGACATCTGTCGCCAGATAGTGTTTCCAATGACAAAAGATAAAATGCTAACATGCTAACGGTTGGCATGGCAATTTTCTGTGACATTTCTTCATGTACTACTGCAGCTAGCAAGTGTTCTCTGGGTTTGACCCAGTTTCTCTCTGAAAATTAAGTACTTAAATACTTTAACTTTTGAGTCCAAAAGTCTTTAAGAAAGTAGAATCATTTTACCCAGAGCCTTGAACCTCGCGGCTCGCTTCCTCGTAGATATTATAAACAGGAAAGGTTCATCTCGAGGTCTTCCAAAATCTTGTTTAGCCCGGTTGATGTCAGTGTGAAAGAGCAGGGATAATGGCCCACGCTTTGTGACTGTCATAGTGCCGAGCGGGGATAAATATTTAGAAAAGGTGGAATTTATTAACCAGTGACATTACACCCCGACTTCCTGCTTTCATATTAAATTTCTGCAGGATGTTGAAAATATACTTTTGGTAATGAATAGCCGTTTTTTATTTAAGAGCCCGTCTGAGCCCCCCCTCCGCCCCTCAAGTACACACAACCTGGGGACAGCAGGGTCATGCTTTGTACCAGGCAGCAGAATAAAAAAAAATATTCAGGGAGAAGCTCAGCAGAACACGATGTGTCTGCCTGAATGCTAAATTAGATTTTCTGGAGGTTAAATGATGAAAGTGTGGGAGTCAGTTGCGATAAAATACCCAGTTAGTCATTCAGGAGGCTAAAAAAAAAATAGCATTTTATCCCCACAGAGAGAAGAAAACGTATGAATCACACTTTTGCTGGAGCCCAAATGTGGAATATATAAAATGTTTTATCCATTATCTTCACAATGGCAATTTATGTAGCATTTTCACACACTTATTTGTTTGTACGTGGTTTATGGTAACAAAATGTTCCAATTATAAGAAGTAGTAGCAGTATTTGTAGTTGTGGTCTCAAATTAAAACAAATAAAAAATATATACATACAATTGTATATAAAAATATATACAAAAATGCACTGCTTGAACGCTGACCCCAGATACAGTAACATTAATAACATTTTGAAAACAAAACCTGTATTTTATCAACATCTAGTGGTCAAAGTAGAGCACTGCAAGACCTCAACTAAGTGTGTGAAAATAAAAAGATCACAAAGAGGCAGATGTGATGTAACACGATGAAGACGGATGGCGCTTCAGACGGTTGAAATCATTTAATACATGAAAGGTGTCTTTATTCTCTGTCTCCATCAGTCAGTCGGAAAGATAAAATAGGAATTGATTTGTCCATTCTGTGATAGCACTTAGTTATTGGTGATCAATGACCCGCTGTGAACACGAGGTTAAAGTCTCCACTCATGCTCATCATTTTTCAGCATGTTTAATGGAATGGAAGTAAAGTCTTCAAAGGTTTCTACTTGTCGATGTGGACAATGAAGAGAAATGCAGGATAAGGTTGTCGGCCCCTTTAAATACGTACCATCACCCTCTTTAAAAAAAAAAAAAAAAAATCGGTAACCTAACGGATAACCCGCAGACAAAAAGGAATCGTTAAAACATCAGTCCTTGTTAATGCGTTCACCCGAGTGAAATATCTACAGAGGCCAAAGATGGAGCTAATAAATCTGAAGACACAACATCTGGACGTTGGTCGCTGCAGTGTCAGGCATAGCAAATTTGTCCACTGTGTTCTTTCGGCCTTCTGATCGATTTCCTCCTTTGCAATAGCAAGGTGGTCCTCCACACCTCTCCACACTCCATGACCTGCTGCATCGGTCATGGAAGTAAGAGACGGCGTATGACCATGATAGAATGGTACCACTGTGTTGATTGGAACACTTTGACCCTCTGCAGTCCTGGTCAGGACTTCAAAAAAGAAATTAAAGGTCAACCCGGGCAACAAATTTGAGGGGGTGTGCAATTTTCTAAAAAAGTACAGCAATATTAAGAGAAAAAACAAAAAATACAATGTAGCAATAAGGTTCCAGAAAAAAAAAATGGATGTAAGATTCAGAAGAGTTGTAAAGGTCTAGGTTTAAGGGGGTGGCTGCCCAGGGTGCAAAATTTTGGGGATGGTGCATCATTTCGAAGGAAGAAAAAATAAATAGTGGTAGAAGTTGAAGTCATCATGGTCAGAACTGAAAAAAAAAATCACATTTCAGGGTTTTTTTCAAGTTTTTTTTTTAAGTTATAAGAACTAAAATTGTTAAGGAACATTCCCCATATCCAAATGATAATGTTCAAAATGCTAACATACTAACAGTTGCCATGCTAACATTGGTATGCTAATATTGAGGAAGTATTGTAGAGAAAGTGTCCTGGTAGAATGTGAATAAAATTGTTAAGGAACATTCCCTATATACAAATGATAATGTTCAAAATGCTAACATACTAACAGTTGCCATGCTAACATATAGCGATAGCAAAGTGAGAAAATAAATCCCCCAAGTTCCTCAGTCACAATTTTACATTATATGTTGGTAGAAATAAGTAGGCTATTTTAACAGCCTAATTTGACCATGCATGCTAACAGTTGGCATGCTAAAACAACTTAAAAATTTGGGGTGGCGCAAAATTAGGGGGAACAAATAGGAATTATTTCTAGAAGTCATGGTTTGAACTTAGATGAAATAAAAAAAAAAAAATTGTGGGGGGGCACCTTTTCAAAGAAAGTTATACAAATGTTCGGAGAAAACAGTTGTGGGCATAAAAGATCTCAATTTCAAAGTCGAAATAGACGTCAAAACACTGGACTGGGGGCCCCCAAGGGGCGCACTACAGGTCTACATGCCGACTCGGTGTGGGCATTTGCAACCCACGCTCGGCCAGTGCCACGTAATTTCATCCATTGGATAGCTTTAAAACCACATGGGGATTTGAGGAAACATCCCATGTTCAGTGGAGCATTTAGAATCCATATAGCATTAGCATAACTCCCTCTCAGAGGACACCTTGGATGGGGGCTAGTGGGCTGTCAGTCTCCCGCTCTCCTGACCTTGGCCATCACTTTTCCTCCCACGCTTCCTAACATTAGCACTCGGAATCCCTGTAAGCCCCCCCACCCCTCTCTCGCCTTTGACGTTCCTCGCCACCTACGAGCATTTAAATTTAAAAGGGACCCAAAGGAATCCAGACCTGGCTGAGCAGGTGCCCCGACCTGCCCAGTATATGACTCCTTTTTTTTATATATCCTGATAGCGTCTAATGAAACGTAGCACCTTTCTTCCTTCCCTGCCTTCGTTTCGAATTCCTTCATTTATTTCAATTTATTCCTGTCTCATTGTCTTTGTCTCTCTCTCTCGGGGGGGCATCTGTGGATGGTAATTATCTCTCTCAGGCCTGTCTATCTAACACACATACACACACACTCTGCTCCATCATTTTATCTCATCACAAGATGACAGTGGGTGAGTCGGCGCTACCCGTCAAGGTAGCTGACGTGACACGGTCAACACCCGCCTGTCAGAATACACGTCACTTAGCAACCAGATGGAGCGCCGTCTCCCCATCACCCCGTCCAACCCTATACCAGGTTTCCCGTCTCCTCAGTGGGGAGTTGGCTCTTCGCAGTGGACAAGTTTGCACCCTCAGGTCAGACATAGTTTTAGATTATGTGTGATTTTTTTTGGTCCACTATATCATCTTTGGTATTTTTCTCTTTTCAAATTTTAGGGTGGTTACCATTAAAGGGGACCTGGTATGCTTTTTCCACTTTTCTGACCTATAAATGTAGTTAGAATGTTGTATTCTCGTGTTAAACGATGCCGAAGTATCAGATAATAAGGTTTCGGGATTTAGAAGTGAGTCCTGAAAGAAGTTCAGGATGGCTCAAAACGCTCAGTTTCAAGAGGCGTAGTAAAACTGCTCCTTTGTGATGTCACAGAGAGGTGGAATTCCTTATATGGGCTTTGCTGTAAGCCACATAAGCTCTCTGTTTATGTTCCTAGCAATGGCTTGTGCGGTAAAGCCATATTTGTTTACGATTCCTAAAGACGACACCATCGCGGGAACCACGAAATCTAAGGAAAAGCAGCTGAATAGGTGCAGATTCTGGAAGAACTAGAAAGCTTTGTGTGCTGGTTATCGTGTATAGCTGCTCTGCAGGAGTCCACAAATGATAAGCATAATAGAGTAGGTCTCCTTTAATGTATCTGCGACGTCAATCAACTCCTTCACTCTAAAATCAGTATTTTTTCATAATCATCAGTTCCATCTTGGTTCATGGTCATGGTTAGCTAGTAGCACCTGTTGAGCTGCTATTTTGCAGCCGTGGTGGCCGATGTTGTTCCATGTGGTGATGTTATCAATCCATTTGTACTTGCTTCTTGGTTGACTTTTTTTCTCCTATTTTTCCTCCTAGGAGTTGATCATGAAAGAGTCTGTGTCTCATTGTGTGGCCAAAGAACATGTTTTTTCTTTCCGTAATATCCACCGACAGCTTTCTCTGTTGATTTGCCATTGTTAGTAATTCTTTGTTGGTTTTTCTTTTTTCTTCCAGGATACCTTTATTATTTTAGGTACACACCACATTTCAAAAGATTCCAATCTTTTTGCAATTGATTTAGTTATTGTTCAAGTTTCATATAAGTCATATAATAAAGCAGAGGTTATATAGCATTGAAGTATTCTATAGCTTGATGTTAGCACTGAGTACATATTATAATATTTTATAAAAATCAATCTGTGCTTCTGAAATACTGGAATTTTTGTAAAAAAAAATGGCAACAAACAATCATGAATTTACAGCCAATCAGCCGTCACCAATCTAATACTGCTCACATCCACTACAGAGCATATAGCCAACATTATATTTATGACCTGTCTAATATAATCAAACATATATGCCCAGTTTTACTGCATTAATTAATTAATCAATCAATTAATTAATTAATTCATTCATTCATTTTCTGCCGCTTTTCCTCACAAGGGTCGCAGAGGGTGCTGGAGCCCATCCCAGCTGTCCCCGGACGAGAAGCAGGGTACACCCTGGACTGGTCGGCAGCCAATCACAGGGCACATATAGACAAACAACCATTCACACTCACATTCATTCATTCATTTTCTACCACTTTTCCTCACGAGGGTCACGGAGGGTGCTGGAGCCCATCCCAGCTGTCCCCGGACGAGAGACGGGGTACACCCTATCACAGGGCACATATAGACAAACAACAATTCACACTCACATTCATACCTATGGACTATTTGGAGTCCCTAGCATGTTTTTGGAATGCACGGGGAGAACATGTAAACCTCACACAGAGATGGCCGAGGGTTGGATTGAACCCTGGTCTCCTAGCTGTGAGGTCTGCGTGTTAACCACTCGACCGCCGTGCAGCCCAGTTTTGCTGCAATAATCCTCAAAGATGTTTCATACCGTTGGAACTTTTACCTTAAAGTTGATAAATGCTTGTCTCACTTCTGGTTATTTTCCAAGAGCAACCAAACATGATGTGGTGCATCCTCTTTTAAAGGCACAACCTCGACCTCTCTGTCCTGACGAATTACAGAAATAAACTCCCATTCTTGTCAAACATTTCTGAAAAAGTGCCAAGCTGGAACCTAATCTGAATTAATAAAATTGTTCATGATTTACTTTTTAATAGAAGACTCTGGTGACTCAAGAAGCTGACCACTTCTGTCCCGCCTAGAGGACTTCTTAAAGGCACCGTTCTCCATTGTTTCTCAAGAACACTGGAAGCCGCTAATGAGCCAATACCTCATCAGAGACTAAATAAAATACAGTTGAGGAGAATTTAATTAGTTCCAAATGAGACAGCAAAACAAAGGTTGGCAAAATTAGATTACAGCTTTAAAAAAAAAACCTTCTATTTCCAATCTTCCCCTCAATAAAAACACTGCATTCCCCCTCACAGCATCTCTACTTTAGAATGAATCATGCATACAGTACATATCTCTTGGTGCAACGCCTTTTTTCAGAGTGGAAATAGCATTCGGAAAATTTATCTGAATTGGATTATCGGAGCGGGTACTATAAAAGTCGGAATTGTGTGTGACAAAAGATGTCTGCAGGGCTGCCCGTGCGGGAAAGTGAATAATTGTTTGTGACGCTGTCCTCATCATTTACATCTCACGTCATGTCTGTCTGCGCGTACCTATTTGTTGTTGTTGTTTTTTTTTTAACCTGAAATAGTATCATGACTGGAATTGTGATGAATAGTAAACAAAGAATGCAATTTACAATAAAACTTCACAAATTATATTTTTGCAGGCAAGAAAAATGAAAAGAAGGATTATTTGTTTGGGTATTTGTTGCTAGGCAAAATTCACTGGGAATAATCCTTTTTCCAGGTGCCAATTTACTGTATTAAAAGTAGCTCAATTAAAAAAATAAATATTGCCATACTGAATTATGTCATTAGTTCGGTTTAAGCCTGTATTCGCTACACCTGAAAATACACATTAGCAAGTGCAATCATGCAGAGATAAATGAATTTCCACCATATAGGATTCAATGTTAATCACTTCAATATTTTCGTAGTTATAGTATTGAAAATCTGTTTATGACTTTGTAAATACGTTGTTTATTTTTATTATAGCCACGTAGACATGTAATAACACGCCTCTAGTCACCTTTACACTCCTGTTATTCATTGTTTACATCAAATTGCACAAGTCTTATGCTGCAGGGACTCAAGACAGCCGCTAGCTAGCGAGCTAACAAGCTAACAAGCTAGCCGCACATCAATTCCTTCTAAACTTAAGAACCCCAAAACGGACCACTTCCATATAGAATGAGAAAATAACATTTTTTCCCACTCTGGAATGGAATGGCCTTTATTGTCATTATACAAGATGTACAACATGTCGGACATGCAATGGCTGGCTTCATGACTTCATGCAGTGTTAAGGTAATGTAATGTAAGGTAATTTCTCATCAATGTTTGGTGTCATTATTTCAACAAAGTAAATTTAGCTGTGATTTACAGTCAGATGAGATGCATATATCAAAATATAGAGAGTATATGTATAATTTAACTAATTTAACATGTGCTAATTTCCTATAATAGGGCAAAAAGAGATTAATAAGAAAGCCAATAAGCAGGCAAATACTAGCCTACTACTACTGCAAGTAGTATGATGATAGTAATAATAATAGACTAATTAATAATATAATAATGATTATTATATCATAAATCTGTCCAAAAGTGGGAAAGTTATATCCCGTTTTTTTTTCGTTTTTTTTTTTTGAATGTCTACTACATTCATTCATATCCTGTGCATCTCTAGGGGTGCTAAGCCTCCCCCCTGTACTCAGAAATAACTTATAATAAAAAAAACTTGAAATAAAAGTGACGCCCCTGCTTACACCTATAGAACTGGCTCATAATGGCTATATCTCTAATAGCTAAATGAAGGAATAGCTATAGCTCTTCATGATGCATTTTTTGGCTGATGCGACTCCGTGTCGGGAAAATATAATACATCAACACACAGGAGGGGTCGGAGTGGTAAAATCTGAGGGGAGTGCAAAATTCCAAATGATAGAAGCAGCGAAGGGATGAAGGTTTATAGCTGTAAAACAAAGAAACCATGCACAGGATGTTCCTGCGAGGCCCATTTGGAATCCTCTCAGTCTCCTGTTGGGCCGTGTGATTTAAAGGCAGCATGCATAGAAATGCCATTTAAAAAAAAAAAAAAAAGGGATGATGACAAACGGATCTTAGAAGGGCTCGCCTTGGTCTTATTCTCTCGCTCCACGGCGGTCGCTTTCACCCTGCGGGGATTTACAGTACTTCATCCAGCTGGTAGTGAGAGTAAATAGTTACCGAGGCAGCAATAAAATAAATTAGGGATCTGCTCGGGGCTTTTTGAAGCCTCACTGCGGAATAGCAGAGAGCAAAGCAGCATTAGATGTGCGGGCTGAAGGAAAAAAAGGACTAAAGCTGGAGGATGGAGGATGAGGAGGTTGGATTGTTTGCAGGGTGTTGGAGTACCAGACGCTCATCACGTTTCTGAGCACGCTCTGGCTAAGTCATGTTCATGTAGGAGAATCATGCCGGAGGGGGAATAATGTGTTGGCCTGTTGGCCTGTTGCAATACACAGGGGTCAACAAAGGTCGAAGAAGTAGAAGATACAGTCAGTTATTTCTGAACAACTCAATGTTCATTTGGGGAACTGTCACGCATAAATCAGTTTCACTCCCAATAGATCCAACACCAAGTTAATTTCGGGCCAGGAACGCCAATACCGATTTTTTTCAAAATCACTTGAATGAGTTTGCGATTTTTTTCCCATACATACAACAAGCTAACAATATTTAATACAGCATAAGATAATGTAACAATATCAACAAAGTAATACAATTATTTCCTTTTATTACGTGCAATTGGAATATACAAGATAGTAATGCTAGCAAAGCAGCCTGGGTAGACGGAATAAACACACTTTGCTTTACTTCTTCCTGCTCCTTTTCAGACATGTGTAGTAATGAGGTGTTGTGTATGTATGTGTGTATATATGTATATGTATATGTATATATGAATATGTGTATGTATGCTGCATATATATGTATATGTGTGTGTGTGTGTATTTAAGTATATAGTATATATAGTATATATATATAGTATATATAAATAGATATTGTAAGTGTATTGTATTTTAAGTGTATATGTGAGATACATATCATTGTACATTGTATCATTATATAACATTAATGTTATATATATGTTACATATAATGTTATATACATTAATGTAACATAGTATTCTAGTATTCTTAATAAATTAAGAAGAAAATACACAGTTAAAAAAGTATCCAAAGCAAAAGTGCAATTGTTGCATACTGTCCAGTTAAAAAATATACTTATTTGTGATGATATGTTTCCCAAATCAGCAATTTTTTGTAGTGTTAAAGTAGCAAATAAAACCTTGCACTCACTAAAATATGTGCCAGTGATAACAATTGTGATGTTTGGACACCACGTGCAAATCAGAAAGCGTTCAATAAGCTTCCCGACGGAGGCGGACACAAAAGGTAACGATTGTTTCCAGATTGTTTCCAAATAATTTTACAGGATGCTGTTACTGTTATAAAATAATCCTGTCCAGGATGAAATCGTACTTCATTATTCATTTTTTCATCATGATACTTCAATAATGTAACAATTCTATCCATTTCCATTTTACTTTTGGCTAACAATGTCAAAATATTCTGTGCATATTGTCATAAACATGAAGCACAAACGATTAGTGTATGCTTAATGTTCTGTTATTAACATTTAAGTCATTTTCAACTAATGAAGTAGTAGTAAATTTTTTTTAGAGGACCAACACTGTTCTGCTGTTTGATATCGAACATCCTTAAAACCACAATCTAAATATCCTGAGAACTCTGAATAATTGCGAGAAGAAGAAGAAGTAGGAGAGACGTTGCAGCCTTGGACATGATCCATCGTCCATCGTGGTTACCATTAAAGATTTTTCCACTTTTCTGACCTATAAATGTAGTTAGAATGTTGTATTCTCGTGTTAAACAATGCCAAAGTATCAGATAATAAGGTTTCAGCATTTGGAAGTGAGCCCTGAAAGAAGTTCAGGATGGGTCAAAACGCTCAGTTTCAAGAGGCGTGGTAAAACTGTTCCTTTGTGATGTCACAGAGAGGTGGACTTCCTTATATGGGCGTTGCTGTATGCCACATAAGCTCTCTGTTTATGTTGCTATAGCAATGGCTTGTGCTGGAAAGCCACATTTGTTTACGATTCCTAAAGACAACACCATCGCGAGCAGCTGAATAAACACGAGGCAAAAACGATTAGTGGATGCTTAATGTTCTGTTATTAACATTTAAGTCATTTTTGACAAATGAAGTAGTCGGGAAAAAAAAATTTAGATGACCAACGCTGTTCTGCTGTTTGATATCAAACATCCTAAAACCACAATCTAAATATCCTGAGAACTCTGAATAATTGCGAGAAGAAGAAGAAGTAGGAGAGACATTGCGGCCTTGGACACGATCCATCGTCCTCGCTCACATCCAGTCCAGATAACAAATAGCCCGTTGAATAATTCATCCGGCAGCACAAAAACATAAGCTAATATGCTTTTCTAAGTATGATGGATGGTGTGAGTGCTCCACGCCGCCGTGGATATTTAGTCTAAACGACTGGAACACGAGGCAGGAATGGGTTGTGACGCTGTGGCTGATGTGGGGAGGGAACGTTCCTGTTAGCTTAAACTGGATCGATAGTGACAAGTTTGATTTAAAAAACAAAAATCTAATTTGCTTCAAGAGCACAGACTTGAATGTTAGCATAAGTAGTTTTACTAGTTTTGGCATAGGCAGGACGCTAGTTGGAATAATAATGTGAGTTTTGAACACTTCACTAGTAATAGTGATAAGTAATAAACAGTGAATGGAATATATAAATAATACAAAACCATAAGATACACTTGTTTTACTGTTAGTCACTCCTTTGCATGGACGCTTGTTGCTAGGCGGAATTCGTGGGTCACAATATTGGTGCCGAGAGGTCAACTTCTCATGAAGTCGTAGACGTGCAGTTCACACATACTGTACCAGAAAATAAAAAAAATGTAATGTATATTTCATGCTGTGTCGGGCCTGCTTGTGCGCACGCCACTACCTCAGCCAAGCCGCCATGAAACATTAATGGCGCGTAGCGAGATACATTTGCATATCAAGCGACTCTCTGCGAGCTAAATTTGGTCGGAGGAATTACCTCGTCTGTTTTGCGAGCGCTTACGAGAGGCAAAGAATATGCCAGCAAATACAAAGTACACACACATACGTAACATGGTATGGCACTATGTACAGGTGTACTGCGCACATCCTCAAGGGGGCATATTTGCATTTTTATATGGTAGAGTTGCGTTTTTTTTTCGTATTAACCAGCTTTTTAATATGGAATTCATGTTTGTTTACGCAATTTCTATTGTATTTGCAAGATATACATTGTAATTAGTGATGTCCGATAATTATCGGCCAGATACTAGCATAAAAATGTAATATCAGTTAATATCGGTATCTGATTTTTTTTCCCCCGATCATGAAAACCGGTATACAACATATGTGTTCATTCCACCGCAGGAGATATGTCATGTTAATCATATCGGTATCGGCTGATATCGGTATCGGAAATTGAGAGTAGGACAATATTGGCAGATCGGTTTTTGGCAAAAAAAAAAAACAACAACATTTTATCATAATTGTTCCAGCACTTAAACCTCAGCCATGAATAACATTTAATATGAGAATAAAAATTCAATTTATTGCGCTTTTCAAGACACTGAGTGGTTAAAAAAAAATGCTGCCTGTTGAGAAGTCGCAAAGTCATAATTAAAAAAAAAGCGTTGAAATGATGATTAAATGTGATGTTTTGACATTACGTTCTAATTTAGGGCATGGTTACAAAATAGACTTGTTGAAAACTCCCAATACATATTTGATGTTTATGTTACGGTTTTGCCGTTATGGTCCGCCTATTTGGTCCACTGTAACTACAAAGACATTTATTTGTTCAGTTTCTACTGCTTATCCCGATGAGGGTCGTGGTGGGGGGAGCTGGAGCCTATCCCAACTGTCTTCGGACGAGAGGCGGGGTAGACCTTGGACTGGTGGCCAGCCAATCACAGGGCACATATAGACAAACAACCATTCACACTCACATTCATACCTATGGACAATTTGGAGTCGCTAATTAACCTAGCATGTTTTTGGAATGTGGGTGAAAACCCACGCATGCACAGGGAGAACATGCAAACTCCACACATTAGATGGTGGAATTGAACTCGGGTCTCCTAGCTGTGAGGCCTCTGTGCTAACCACTCGTCACCATGCCGGCATGTTTTTTGAAATTATTAAAATGCCTAAGGACATTTGGAATGAATACATGTTTTTATTGATTTCCATTACATCAGGAACGAGTATGTCGAGTGTAGATATGTGACTTTTGCAACCAAAATGTAGTAACGATTCCTACATGGGAGACCCACCACATTTTTATTTTTATTCATCATCCACGCTGGCTCCACCGATATCCCCATACATACCTTGCATGTGTGTGTGTGTGTGTGTTTGACTTGATGCCTTTCCACCTGAGAGGCTTGCGATGGATGGCTTTCACATTGCTGGGATGTAAATCTCTCATGTGTGAAATTGTCTGTGCTTAAAGAAGCTGTCTGCGTCCATGTCGTTATTGCTGACAGCCCTGCGGTGAATGCGACGCTTTTAAGTTTTTTTTTTATGTTTTTTTTTTTTTTTTTAACCACTGAAGCATCCCGGCGGAAATATACAGATAGCGTAATGTGACATTGTCAGTCAAAATACGTGTTAGCACTTTGTGGCGTCTTTTCTGTGAGGGAGGGGTCCATCAATTATTTAACAAGAATACTGTCACTAATAAGAACGGGATGTCCCCGATCAGTCATGATGTACCGATATGACCGTTCATATCTGATATGGCAATCATCCTGGCATTCCCCTACACAAAAAAAAAGTTTTGCATGTTTAACGGTCTTTGAACGCAACATTGTATGTGTGCTATTTTCTTCTATGCTGTTTCTTTGACTTCATATTTGGTCCCAAATACTGTGTTGGAATGCATAAGGTTAAGGTTTGATGACCTGATTTAGTGCTAGGGACGTGTGCATCCATTTTATTCTAGTCTCGCCGATCCCATCCCGTACTGATCAATCAATCAATCAATGTCGTGGGAGAATTTTATCCAACCTTTAAATCCTGAAGATCGGATCGGGACATCCCTGTTCACAACCTCAACCAAGTTCATGTTATTGCTAATCCATCCCTCATTACACCGTTTCAGGTACAATTTTTTTTTTTCTGGGCTGCACGGTGGACGAATGGTTAGCGCGCAGACCTCACAGCTAGGAGACCCGAGTTCAATCCCACCCTCGGCCATCTCTGTGTGGAGTTTGCATGTTCTATGTTTTATTTAGGTCTTAAATGTCTTATTTTCTCTTATTATGTCTACTGTGGGGCTGCACGGTGAACAAGTGGTTAGCACGCAGGCCTCACAGCTAGGAGACCCGAGTTTGATTCTCTCGGCCATCTCTGTGTGGAGTTTGCATGTTCTCCCCGTGCATGCGTCAGTTTTCTCCGGGTACTCCGGTTTCCTCCCACATTCCAAAAACATGCTAGGTTAATTGGCGACTCCAAATTGTCCATAGGTATGAATGTGAGTGTGAATGGTTGTTTGTCTAGTATATGTGTCCTGTGATTGGCTGGCCACCAGTCCAGGGTGTAGGGTCCAGGACAAGCGGTAGAAAATGAATGAATGAATGAATTTTTTTTCTAAGAAACACAACCCTTTGTGGTTTAAAATAACATCTCTGATTGGTTGACTGGTCCACAGCTCCTGTGTGGACATCAAATCCCATTCAGAATGGACAAGGTTCATAGGAAAGGGCTTTTGAAGACCGGGAACATTCCCTGGACGCCAAACACTATCCAAAATCAACAAGGTTCTTGTGCCATCAAATATCAGGTGATATTTCTTCCTGGTAACCTGGTGATAGGAATCATTAGCCATATTTTGCTGACTTTCTACGGGAAAATAGTCTGATTTTGTTGTCGAACTGCTGCAGAACTTGCTTTGAAACTTTCCAGAAGCAGCATGAAGATGGCGTTATGCTGTTATCGCCACCAGCTGCTTATTCAACTGCCTGACTGACATTTAACTCAATAATTAATAAGTCCTCCAGAAGCAGATGTTCTCCAGATGCTGCCTCCTTTGCCTCCCATATTGCTGTATTTACACTCACACGTCATAAACAACCTTCCATGTGTCACTGCGGCGCCATTTAGATGCTAACTGTTCCTGCTCCTTATAGCGCGTATTGACCTCGCCGAAATAGAAATTGCCCAAAGCGTCATCGACATTTTTCCATTACATTTGTGTCGTTCCAATGAAGCCTATTTTTGTTCTTATATGGATGACATTTCAAGTGAAAGGATAAAGCTGAGCGTTTCCAAATCACAGTACGAATCACCGCGGCAGTGCTCAACTTTGACAGTTTTATTACGGTAATTTTAAGAGAAAAAACATGTAATGTTCAGTTATTGTTCCGTGACATGCCTCTCAACCTGTCAGCTGTCATTGTTGGGGCGTTTGGGTTTTGTTGCAAGCGGACTGCAGGCACCTAAAACAAAATCATTAAAAATAATCCAAATATGAATAAATATATGAATAAATTTCTCCCTAAAACATGCTAGGTTAATTGGCGACGCCAAATTGTCTATCGGTATGAATGTGAGTGTGAATGGTTGTTTGTCTATACCAGGGGTCGGCAACCTTTACTATGAAAAGAGCCATTTCACCCACTTGCCCACTAAAGAAAAATAGCCTGGAGCCGCAAAACGTTGTATGTTTAAAACAACATTGGAGGGGAAAAAAAAGACGAGTTGGAGTACTCTTGCTAGTACTGGAGATAAACTTTTGTTTTTAAATGAGCTCTAATTTATTTTTTAGAATCGTCAAATAACTCATTAATAATAATTAATAACTCAAATAACTCAAAGTATTACTCATTTCCCTTTATGTTAACCTGTCAGAGAGAACTGGATAGCATCCTGTCTGCTCATTCAGTCACCAGTCAGAACTCAGTCAGGATGCATTCATGGTCTCACACAAAGTTGGATTTTTGTAAACTCATAACAAAGACGTGCATTTTCACCACACGGGTGCTAAAAAATATTCAAGCATTGCAAAGGGAGCCGCAACAAAGAGGCTGGAGAGCCACATGCGGCTCTGGAGCCGCGGGTTGCTGACCCCTGGTCTATACAGTATGTGTGAGTTCATAATATGTTTTATTTAGGTCTTAAATGTCTTATTTTCTCTTATTATGTCTACTGTGGGGGGCGGCACGGCGGTCGAGTGGTTAGCGCGCAGACCTCACAGCTAGGAGACCAGGGTTCAATTCCACCCTTGCATCTCCGTGCGTGGGTTTTCTCTGGGTACTCCGGTTTCCTCCCACATTCCAAAAACATGCTAGGTTAATTAGCGACTCCAAATTGTCCATAGGTATGAATGTGAGTGTGAATGGTTGTTTGTCTATATGTGCCCTGTGATTGGCTGGTGACCAGTCCAGGGTGTACCCCGCCTCTCGCCCGAAGACAGCTGGGATAGGCTCCAGCACCCCCGGGACCCTCGTGAGGAAAAAGCGGTAGAAAATGAATGAATGAATGTCTACTGTGGGGCTGCACGGTGAACAAGTGGTTAGCACACAGGCCTCACAGCTAGGAGACCCGACTTTGATTCCCTTGGCCATCTCTGTGTGTTCTCCTCGTGCATTTTCTCCGGGTACTCCGGTTTCCTCCCACATTCCAAAAACATGCTAGGTTAATTAGCGACTCCAAATTGTGAGTGTGAATGGTTGTTTGTCTATATGTGCCTTCTGATTGGCTGGCCACCAGTCCACGGTTTGAGGACCATTTTCGGACTTGGCCTTGCAGGGACACATTTGCTAAGGAGGACATTTCTGAGACATAAAATGCCTACAGGACATTCCGAGGTATCGATCTGATCCTGAGGTTAGGATGTAAGCTGACAAGTTTCCTGGGGAACACATTTGTAGTGACACCGAGGTCACTCAAGTTGATAAAATGTCACTGGAGTAGCCTGCCAAAGGGAATATCTGGCATCCTTTTTTACAGGCATCCGCCCGGATTGCCTCCATTCATACGTACGGTTGAATAATTACCGCTAACCTGCTTCTCCACGGGGGCCCGGACACTATAAACGGCTGCCTTATTGCACACTAATGGAAAGTCACGGCTGCGGTTGTGTCGCAGCATCAGACTTGGCCCACCGGGGACCTACTGGAGGGACAAACTGGGTCAAATCTTTCAGTTTTTTTCCTGCAGAAAGGTTGATTGTTCACATTAACACCTGCCTCTGTCGTTATGAAGGTGGTTAACAACTCTATTCAGTCGTTAGGAGCCCAGATTGAGGAAATATTCGCCATATATTACAAAAGTGTATGTTGCTTTTTTTTTTTCATTAATTACTCCCACCAAAAAATGAAACGTACAAAAGCCAAAACAATTTTTCCCACAAGAATTGTAGTTTTATATACAGAAAACAATGCATCGTAATTATAAATGACAAATAATATGGACATTCAAACATTCATACCATATTACCTTACATTACTTTACCTTAAAAGTGTATGATGTCATAAAGTCGGCCATGGCATGTGCAACAATAGAGTTATCCTCCAATTCTCAAGTTTCAAATAAATAAATTCGAGACTAGTTAGCTTGAAAGCCCACTAGCTAGCGGCCGTCTGGAGTCCCTGCAACATAAGAGTTGTAAACAATGAATATTAAGAATATAAGGATGACTATAGGGATGTTATTTCATGTCTACAGGGCTCTGCTTATGTTAAAAACATATTTAGAAAGTGATCAACTCTCACACTCTTCCTGAAAAGGGAGCAGCTGTACCATTACACTACCAGGAAGTGACTGGTTTTATTATGCTCACGGCAGTGATGTACTTCTGAGATCGTGGGGGGGGGCCTTAAGTACCCTGCCTCTCACCTGGGATATCTCAGCTGGGATAGGCTCCAGCATACCCAAGGAGTGAGGATAAGCGGCACAGAAGATGCTTCCAAAATGTTCCAGAGTTCAAAGGTTCTAAAGTTCTAAAGGTGATCCATACTAATATCCATCACTAATCTCTACATTAAGAGCCTTCAACATCTTCTAAGCTGGACCTCCACGTCTGAGTCACATTGCCGCCAGTCTGAGAGCCTTAGTTTGTTTACGGCTGTAAAGTAATCTCCTGGTCAGATGACAGCTCCCAGCACTGAAACACAGTGTCAACATATCAAAATGTATTATACCTTTTACATAAGCTGCATGTTTACACTAGTCAAGTATACAAACACAAATAGTTCCTCCACTTCCAAGATGGGAGCTCTTGTTTGAAGTGCACACAAGCGGACTCCTGCATCATCACAAGCAGGTGATGGAGATGCTTTGATGGAGTCCAGATGGGCTGCCCTTCCATGAGGTCATTCCGGGCGACCTGTGCTCCATCACTGCTTTTTCTGCCTCATTAGGAACCTTGGAGAGCTCCCGCACAGGCTGCTTGACAGCTGGCAGCCATTGCTCATCCAGTACCTATGACTATGCCTATAGCATGTTTACTGTCTTTTAACCACAAACTACTGTACATATCGTATATACAAAAAATGTAAATATTTAAAGTAAAATACTTTTTTTGGAGAATTACAAGTGTGGGGTCGAGTGGTTAGCGCGCAGACCTCACAGCTAGGAGACCAGGGTTCAATTCCACCCTCGGCCATCTCTGTGTGGAGTTTGCATGTTCTCCCCGTGGGTTTTCTCCGAGTACTCCGGTTTCCTCCCACATTCCAAAAACATGCTAGGTTAATTAGCGACTCCAAATTGTCCATAGGTATGAATGTGAGTGTGAATGGTTGTTTGTCTATATGTGCCCTGTGATTGGTTGGCCAACAGTCCAGGGTGTACCCCGCCTCTCGCCCGAAGACAGCTGGGATAGGCTCCAGCACCCCCGCGACCCTCGTGAGGAAGTGGGAAAAATTGAATGAATGAATGAATTATAAGTGTAAAAATACATTAACCAATTAATAGATGAAAAGATCGGCAGAAACGGTGATTTTGTGTGAAAAAGTCACAGAAAGTGACAAGAAAAGCCAAACACATACACACACACACTAACCAATATCATCCGTAATTTTAACATTGGCAAGACCGAGCATCGGTTTATTTGCGAGTGGAAAGCACGCAGGCCTCACAGCTAGGAGACCCGAGTTCAATTCCACCCTCACCATCTCTGTGTGAGGTTTGCATGCGTGAGTTTTCTCTGAGTTTCCTCCCACATTCCAAAAACATGCTAGGTTAATTAGCGACTCCAAATTGTCCATAGGTATGAATGTGAGTGTGAATGGTTGTTTGTCAATATGTGCCCTGTGATTGGCTGGGGACCAGTCCAGGGTGTACCCCGCCTCTCGGCACCTCACGCGATCCTCGTGAGGATAAGCGGTAGAAAATGAATGAATGAAAGGACTTAAACCCTTTCAATAGTAAACTAAAAAGTGTAAAAATGTCCTATTAACAAGTACAACACGAGTACTGGGACACAACAATACTTTCAGTTCCGCAGGATCAATGTTGCTTCCTTCCTCAGCTTCTGTGCGGCACCTTAGCGCTGCCCTACAAGGCGCCATGCTGGGCCTGGCAATAAAACATGTCAGCCTCTATTAGTTCAGCCGCGCCACCAGCGGAGGACACCTTCTTTCATGTGGACCACCCTCCTATTCAGCTAATCAATTCTCCCGTTCCTTCATCACGGCACCTTGTGACGCCTATTAACCCCGATGGATCGTCTTCGGAACGGATCCCCTGGCCGGGCGTGTCGGTATAGTATAGTATAGTATAGTATAGTATAGTATAGTATAGTATAGTATAATATAGTATAGTATAGTATAGTATAGTATAGTATAGTATAGTATAGTATAGTATAGTATAGTATAGTATAGTATAGTATAGTATAGTATAGTATAGTATAGGAATGACTCGGCCTCATTCAGAACGCGGAACATCACAAATGCCACATTAGCCTCACTGAGAAGTGTTTGCAAGGAAAGCTCTTATCAATATGTGACGGCCTTGGCGAAGGAATACGTTAGTCAGGCGGCAAATTTAGCTCTGCGGGAAAAATCCCTGGAAGGAGGAAGCGCAACATTAGCGCTGTGGAACATGGGCTAACATCTCATGCTAATTCACATTGCTGCCAGGGCTAAAAAAGGGAGAGCAGTGGTGCATGCATCGATGTAGCATCATATACAGTATACTCACAGTACATCAAATACATGCAATCACCACAGCTAATCTTGTTGGGCCGTGTGTAGTAAAAGAAGCTTGTTTTGCTATGTACAGCCTGAGGTTCTCTGGCTGATCAAATTATTACGTCCTTGCTGAAATAACTAGAAAATAACCTCAGCCAACCCCCCCCCCCCGAGTGCTGAGAAGCTTAGCGCTTGATTGGGCCTTCTTTCATTGTAGTTGTCGGAAATTATTTGGTTTTGTTGGTCAGTGCCCTCCATGTTTGTTTGTTGACGACACGCTCCAATGAAGCCGAATGGATCAACAGCCGGCACACCAATTTCTTTAAAAGGTCCCATATACTGCATTTCAGCAGTACTATATTTAGAGGAAAAACACATTTATACATATGTAAGCCGACCACATTATAAAATGGCATATTGTGGCACGAATGAGTCTGTGAGGACCAGGCAGCTCTTTATTTTAGAGGGGCCAATCATGAGCGATGAAAAAACACCATGCGAGCTTGACAACACAATGGAAGTTGCAGGAGGGAATTACTCAATAGGCTCAGACTGTAATCTTACAAAGAACGCTAAACTCACCACGCAGCGACTTAACACTGAAAAGGTCACTTGGAAATATACAAGTAACAATACAAGGTTAAAATACAAAAACAAAACAAAACACCCGAACAATTATTTTAACGTTTTTCCATAATGCATTTCATCAATGGCTGGATGGCGCTGCAATGCTGCCTCTGTCCACCAGAGGAGCCCAGAGGATTGCTCACATCATTACTAAAAGTTAAACACATGTCTATACTTGTATTGTATATTTCTTAGCTACCTTTGAGTGTTAAGTTCCTGTGTGATAACTTGAGTGTTCTTTGCAATACTGACTGTTATATTGACCTCTGGGTTGATGTTTTGGTATATGATGGCAATGTTTGATGCTATTTTTTCCTGCAGCTATACTTCTATTGTATATTTCTTAGCTACCTTTGAGTGTTAAGTTCCTGTGTGATGACTTGAGTGTTCTTTGTAAGACTGATTGTTATATCGACCTCTGGGTTGACAAAGTCGTCCTGAGTTTACTGATAGCTTGTAGTTGGTTCCAGCCCCCCCAAAAAAAGAGCTACCGTTTGCTCACGGAGTCGCGAGCGACACGTCACTTGTTGGTAGTTAAGAAGTAGAAAGGTCACAGTGAATGATCATTTTGGAAGTCTTTTGTAGCGTTTCCTTTGTGCCTGCTACACGCAGCTTGTGTGCCGTGTCATCTCAAACCACTGAACATCCTTCTAAAGAAATCCGATTAATATCCATTAAAGTTTTCCAAGGTCACTTCCCTTTGAGGCCGAGTCTGTTATGCTCTGCTTTTGTCATCTGGTCTTGTTTGGCTTTCTGCTCTCGTGTTGCTATCCGTATATTGTGGTTTCGGAGTTTTCTTATTCCGTGTACGTCTGACTTATACGACCCTGAGTGGGGGCACGGGGCGGCGCCAGGTGGCACACCTGCAGAGGATTGGTAATTAGGACTTCAGTTGCTGCATGAGGAGGACACAGATTGGTTTTCTCAGCATATGGCTAAAATGATTTTGGCTTGCATTCGAGCAGGGGTGGTTGCATGGGGGTGGGGGGTGGGGGGGGGGGGGGGGGGGGGTCAAATCCCAGCATTTCAACATTGCTCATCTATCCTCAGTGCTTTGTCCTTTGTGTGACACTTTGTGTTGGAGTTATTTTTTTTCCCCGTCTTCCCGCTGTCGTGTGGATTACAGTAAAGATATTTTTTTTTTCTTCACATCTCGGGTTTCAAACTACAGCTAGCGTAACAGAGACAGATCGAAGATGAACCAAAAGAAATGAAAGCGGTAGAAGCAGAGGTGGTAGATTGAAAAGCAGACCAGCGGCAGCTCGGGGCGTCTCACAGCAAGCACAACAATGATGAACTGCAGAAGCTGTTTGAACTCGTGACCTGCGATAATCGCTTTAGACGCATGACTGGATGACGCTTCTTCTTAACAGATCTCATATCAGCGTGCATATCGCTGGATGATCAGAAAATATATATCTCCAGGGCCCAGAACTTCAACGGTAACGATTCCCCACTGATGTTTTTTTTTTTTCATCCCACTTGTCTGCTTTGAAAGGCAACATTGTTATTAGCGCTGTTGCTGCTACATGCCATGCATCTGCTCTAATTGAGGCCTTGATCATCCCACATTGGATGACGCGCTCCGGGAAGACACAGCGCCAAAGACGAGGTCCAATTAGCATCACGGCTAAAACCTCAGAGAGTGCCAGGTGCTGCTTGGCAATCACATTGTAATGAAAATAAACTCTGAAGTTTTTCAGCTGGATGGGAGAATGCTTCCTGCTCGTTATTGTGCCGAATGGATGGAGCTGCCAATCATTCCTCTTGTTAGGAATGAGGGAGTGTTCAGTGTAGTTAAGATAAGTAGTTTTCCTCGATTTGCAGTTTTTAATCAGATTAATCAGTCTATAAAAAAATCATGATTAATCACCATTGCTGGAGCCTATCACAGCTGTCTTCGGGCGAGAGGCAGGGGGGTACACCCTGGACTGGTGGCCAGCCAATCACAGGGCACATATAGACAAACAACCATTCACACTCACATTCATACCTATGGACAATTTGGAGTCGCTAATTAACCTAGCATGTTTTTGGAATGGGGGAGGAAACCGGAGTACCCGGAGAAAACCCACGCATGCACAGGGAGAACATGCAAACTCCACACAGAGATGGCCGAGGGTGGGATTGAACTCAGGTCTCCTAGCTGTGAGGCCTGCATGCTAACCACTCGTCGCCGTGCAGACTCTGTCAAAACTTAAATTATTCATTCATTTTTTACCGCTTTACTGCAACTGTCTTCAGGCGAGAGGCGGGGTACACCCTGGACTGGTGGCCAGCCAATCACAGGGCACATATAGACAAACAACCATTCACACTCACATTCATACCTATGGACAATTTGGAGTCGCCAATTAACCTAGCATGTTTTTGGAATGTGGGAGGAAACCGGAGTCCACACATGTAAACTCCACACAGAGATGGCCGAGGGTGGAATTGAACTCAGGTCTCCTAGCTGTGAGGCCTGCGTGCTAACCACTCGACCGCCGTGCAGCCCCACACCACACTTTTAAACTGGGCCATCTTAGCCATTGCTATTTTTAAAAATAGAATACTGCCGACTTATACCGGTGTTGATGTTCGCAATTCAGAGTGTCTGTGAATGCACCTTGAATTGGTAGGAATCTGGTAGGAAGTGTTATTTCGAAAAATGAGTTGCAGATACATACAATATATGGTGTTGGAATTTAGCACTGCTGTGGATGTGTTAAGGTAGGGTAGGGAAGCTCCACTTAGCTTCGTCCGCCATCATAACAGAGAAGTACTCGTGTTAATTATAGGGCTGTTAGTTTTGACAGGCTCTATAAAAACCCTTCTAAGTTACAGTCGTTTCTTTGTTGACATCTTGTTTCTTCAAACATATTTTAGTAGTGTCGGACAGGCGCCAAAGGACACACAAACACACTTCGCCCGCTGAGAGTAAAGCACAGGAACACCGGCGTGCTTTAGATACGTGACCCAGTTGATGAAAGCACCTGGAGGGCGAGTGGTCCCTCAACGCATCGTAACATGTGGCAGGATGCTTGTCGAGCTGACTGCTTGTTCAAAGCGACACACTCATGTAAGAGATACCATCTCGTGTGACCTTGCAGTGTATGCCGTGTAAAACTCATTCCCTGACACCTTAAGAGCTGCACCGGACATAGAGTTGGCGGCCCAAGGCTTTTTTTTTTACTCGCTTGGTAACGCTAAAAATTGATGGATGTTTTTGTATGTGATGACAATGTTTGATGCAATTTTTTCCTGCAGCTATACTTGTATTGTATATTTCTTGGCTACCTTTGAGTGTTAAGTTCCTGTGTGATGACTTGAGTGTTCTTTGTAAGACTGACTGTTATATTGACCTCTGGGTTGATGTTTTGATAAATGATGGCAATGTTTGATGTTATTTTTTCCTGCAGCTATTCTTGTATTGTATATTTCTTGGCTACCTTTGAGTGTTAAGTTCCTGTGTGATGACTTGAGTGTTCTTTCTAAGACTGACAGTTATATTGACCTCTGGGTTGACAAAGTCGTCCTGAGTTCACTACGTGGGTGAATGTAGAAAAATTGATGGATGTTTTGGTATATGATGGCAAGGTTGGATGTTATTTTTTCCTGCAGCTATACTTGTATTGTATATTTCTTGGCTACCTTTGAGTGTTAAGTTCCTGTGTGATGAATTGAGTGTTCTTTCTAAGACTGACTGTTATATTGACCTCTGGGTTGATGTTTTGGTATATGATGACAATGTTTGATGCTATTTTTTTCCTGCAGCTATACTTGTATTGTATATTTCTTGGCTACCTTTGAGTGTTAAGTTCCTGTGTGATGACTTGAGTGTCCTTTGTAAGACTGACTGTTATATTGACCTCTGCGTTGACAAAGTCGTCCTGAGTTCACTGCGTGGGTGAATGTAGAAAAAATTATGGCTGTTTTGGTATATGATGGCAATGTTTGATGCTATTTTTTCCTGCAGCTATACTTGTATTGTATATTTCTTGGCTACCTTTGAGTGTTAAGTTCCTGTGTGATGACTTGAGTTTTCTTTGTAAGACTGACTGTTATATCGACCTCTGGGTTGATGTTTTGGTATATGATGACAATGTTTGATGCTATTTTTTCCTGCAGCTATACTTCTATTGTATATTTCTTGGCTACCTTTGAGTGTTAAGTTCCTGTGTGATGACTTGAGTGTTCTTTCTAAGACTGACAGTTATATTGACCTCTGGATTGACAAAGTACCCCTGAGTTCACTGCGTGGGTGAATGTAGAAAAATTGATGGATGTTTTGGTATATGATGGCAATGTTTGATGCTATTTTTTCCTGCAGCTGTCAGACTCCACAACCGTGCAATAACTGTGCAATAAATCTGTGGCTTAATCAAAATGTGCACAAATGTGCGCTTGTACTTTTGCTGCTGCTGATAAAATAAGGCATCTCTTATAAAAACTAATATTTAAAAACTAGTACGAGTTTGAGCTGACAAAAGTAATCGCTCACCTGTCCTTTTAATCCATCACCATGGCAACAAGCAGAGCGCTCCTCAGTACGAGCCTGTGTACCATCATAGCTGCTGTTTTCAGTAAAAAGTCTTTCATATAGCTTTAAGAAATAACAATGATTAAGCACTCAAGTAACCCGAGTCTCACCCTTACCAAAAAAAACTGCATTATTGCCTCCTTTGTCTCCCTAAAAATGCTGATCAACGTCCCCTCGCTGCAATACAATCCAGATGTGGCTCGTTATTTTTTTGTAGCAGAAGAAGAAAAACACAATTCCAACGTGTCTTCGGGCTGAATTATTTCAGCAACTTAAAAAGTTATAGCTGTTACTCTTCATCTCTTTATCGCCGCTGTCCTCCCGTCGTCAGATTTACGAGCACATTACAGTGGCGCTTAGGCTACCTATTAGCTGTAATTCATCACACCTTCGCAGCGAGTGGAAAAAAAAACGAGAGATGCTTTCTTGTATTCATTCGATGGTGCAGGTGTACTTCATGATAAGCGCCCAAAGCGCAGAATTGGGAATAATGAACATCTCTGTCCTGCACAGCAGCTTATCCATCAGTTTGGGAAGCAGCTGGCAGCAATGGCCACCCTAACAGACCTTTTTGACACCAGAGTTCTTAAATGATGGCGCCGCCTCAGCTGCCAGGATTAGACGTTCCATCACCGGAGAGGTCTGGTGATGAAAATAGACTTTTATTTTTGTGCTTTTCACACTGCAGGTCGTTTTTTTTCCACCTCTGGGAATGTTTA
The DNA here is from genome assembly GCF_030265055.1 of Doryrhamphus excisus. Taxonomy (NCBI): domain Eukaryota; kingdom Metazoa; phylum Chordata; class Actinopteri; order Syngnathiformes; family Syngnathidae; genus Doryrhamphus; species Doryrhamphus excisus. Next base: position 11,710,817 of record NC_080476.1, read on the forward strand.
TTGCTGTTTTGACTCCACACCAGCAGGAGGCAGCAAAAGAACCTACACTGAGTCACTATTGCCCCCAGAGGCGAAACGCAGCATTACAAGCACAAATTCTTATTAAATAGCACAAGGTTTTCCATTGTTTTACTTATTCTGACTTTGTGAACAATGGGCTGTTTTCTTCAAAAATAAAGATCCATAAGTAACCTTTGTGTTTTTAATGCATGGGTAACAAGGAATCTACTGGCGAGTCACGAGCCAACGGAAAAAAAAGACAAAATAAAGACATTAAAAGACAACAAAACCCCCCCAAAATACTTTGTAAAGCAATAATATGATCATACAACTGTAAAAATAAGTTAACTACCACAAATCTGATTTGCATTGTTGTTTCACTTCATGTTTTTTTTCACTTTTTGTGTGAAAAAAATCAATAAACGCTACTGAAAAACGTAAAAAGATCTGACATAGATGCTTTGATATTTAGCCAAGTTTGGTGCAACTTTAGAGACTTTAGTTTGACTTTATGTAGGGATGTCCCATATTGTTTTTTTTTTTTTTTTTTGCAGAAAACCGATATTGTATAACTCTCAATTTCTGACATGACATACTGTATCTACTGTGGTGGAATGAACACATATGTGTTGTATACAACATTTAAAAAATATTGGTTTTCATGATCAGGAAAAAAAAAATCGCATTTTTATGCTGATATCAGGGCGATAATTTTTATCGTTTTGCCTTGGTCAAAAGTCTGAAACATGCTGCAATAGAAGTGCTGTGATCATAAGAATTGTGTCAGACAGGATAAAAAAAAACATTTGAACAGACATTTAAAAATGTAACAAAATTAACCATTATGTCAGACATTTTCCACGGATAATGTTTGGTACCAGGCTGCCTCCGTTTTTCAACCATCTGTTAATTCTACAGCTCTGAAAGTTGACGACGAAACAGTGAGATGTGTGAATAATTAGCCATGTGTGATCAAACAAATCATTTGATTCCCGTGCTTAGAAGTGTTGATGTAAAGACAAAGGCCGAAATCATCGTTATTCTGATTTATCTCATAAGAGTGACGTTTCAATAATAAGGCAGCAACTTTGAAGTGTTTGTGAACTTCCTCGCAAGTTCACGTGGAGGCCTGCATCACGTGACTAGTATGAATAAAATATGGCGGTACCGATACAAAAGACAAAAAAAAAACACTATGTGTTGGCACTTGGGTAACCTCCTCAGTCCTCCCACGGTGTACCTCTGACTGTGACAAGTCTATCAATCAGACTTGAGACGTTCACCTTTTTCTTTTTTCTTTTTGTCTTTATCCCCCCGCTTTCCTGACAGATGGATCTAAGAGAGTATGGAGTATGGTGCTGAAAGCTCATTGCTTCACTGCATGGGAAATTGAACCCTTTATTGGGCCATGAATGGCTGAATGGCAACCCATTGTACAAACAAACACCCGAACCAGCCATACAACAAGACAATCTACGAACTATCCAACACATTTGTCAACAAATGTTCCAACCGGAAAGTAAATCCACCAACAAACTCATTCATTCATTTTCTACCGCTTATCCTCATGAGGGTTGCGGGTATGCTGGAGCCTATCCCAGTTGTCTTAGGTCCAGGTACACCCTGGACTGGTCGCCAGCCAGCCAATCACAGGGCACATATAGACAAACAACCATTCACACTCACATTCATACCTATGGACAATTTGGAGTCGCCAATTAACCTAGCATGTTTTTGGAATGTGGGAGGAAAGCAGAGTACCCGGAGAAAACCCATGATGGCCAGGGGTGGAATTGAACTCGGGAACTAACCAATCAACTCTCCATCTATCTTCGACCGCACAGATTTATCTATCCTAGCTACGTCGTCCAGCTCCTCTCACCAAATATTCATATAATGAAAATTAGCTTCAAGCTATCTCTGAGCAACATATTGTAAATAAAGACAACCAACCAATAAACGATCCAACCAACCAACGAACCAATTAACCAATAAATCTAATGAACCAAACTAGCAAATCAAATAAATAGAAACAAACCAATAAACTAAAAAAAACAACCAAACAACACACATCGGACGAACTGATTAAACTAACAAATGAACGAGCGAACCTACCTTACAACGACCTACCTTACAACACACAAACCAACCAAATTATGAATGAAAGACCAAAAAAAGCATCAAAACGAACAAACAAACCAACCGAGCAACATATTGTAAATAAAGACAACCAACCAATAAACGATCCAACCAACCAACTAACCAATTAACCAATAAATCTAATGAACCAAACCAGCCAATCAAAGAAATAAAAAAACAAATCAATGAACGAACCGCAGAACGGCGAACAAACCGTCCGTCCGAGGCTGCTGCTTCTTAATACGATTGCCGTCTTCCTGTATTATCCTGAGTCCAGCCAGCATGAGGTCATCAGTTTTTTCTCCTATGGCCCAATTAGATGAGACAGAACGCTAGCCTTCGTGTGAGCAAAAAAAAAAAAAAAAAAAAACAGACTGATATGATTGGAGTGTCTTTAGACAGCTAAGCGTTTGTAGTATTGATTGACGGCTAAACAAACAGCTTTCCGTGAACTCATCACTATAATTCAAACCAAAGTTCAACAGTGCGTTCCATGTCGGATAACTGAACTAGAAAATTAATGGTTGATTGAACAAAAATATGTTAGCATATGATAACAACTAAATAAATAAAAACTAAGATATGTAAAATCCTGACACATGCAAGCTTAAAATAAACTGGAGTGTTTGTAGTTTCTATGGTTACAAAGTTAACATAAGTGACTTGCTATCTGTGACGATCATGTATGCAAACATTGATCCCCGTCTGACCCCTGGTGACCTTTCGTGGGAGGACGTAAATGTCTCCCGGTGTCCGTCTGATAAAAGGTCGGGTGATTCATTTCCAGAAGCTTTCCCGCTCTGTGAAATACTGATGGCAAATAGATTTCTTGTGTCGTTTCCTGACTGATGAATGGGGCCCATTGTGATGCTGGGGACACCAGCAAATGAGGATGAGTCTCCAGCGATTTCGCATTGATTCCTCTTGTTCGGCCCCCGGGGGGGGCCGTGCGGAGACATGACAACAGCATTCATCATCGTCCCGGTTGGTTAAAACAGTAGTCGGGATAAAGTTTTAGCCGTTAGCGGGTGGACACCGCGGACTAAGGGGTGGATGTCTGCATGCGAACGAGGGATATGCCCGGCCTAGGCTAGAAACCAGCAACAGGAAGTAGTTTGTGTGTTACGCATATTCATTCATTCATTCATTTTCTACCGCTTTTTCCTCACGAGGGTCGCGGGGGGTCTTTGGGTGAGAGGCGGGGTACACCCTGGACTGGACATTCCAAAAACATGCTAGGTTAATTGGCGACTCCAAATTGTCCATAGGTATGAATGTGAGTGTGAATGGTTGTTTGTCTATATGTGCCCTGTGATTGGCTGGCGACCAGTCCAGGGTGTACCCCGCCTCTCGCCCGAAGACAGCTGGGATGGGCTCCAGCACCCCCGCGACCCTTGTGAGGAAAAAGCGGTAGAAAATGAATGAATGAATGAAGTTGACATGAAACTTTGATGAAAAAATCGGTCGGAATTTGATCAAAAGTGAAAAAAAAAGCACACAAAATATTTTTTTTCAGCTGAATCCGATCGAGTAAGATATCTTCGTTCAGCTAACCTGATGCTCCTGGACGAGGTTGCAGCTAACCTCGGAAAGTTCGCTCTTCGTTTTTTTTTTTTTTTCCGACAGACTTAATACCAGATGGAAAGAAAATGAGGGGATATTTGAGACATTTGGAATCCCTCTTTAAAAGCCATATCACTTCAGCCACTCGTATAGCGGCAACACCCAAAGCACTATCACCTCACACCTTTGGAAGAAGCAGCTTTTATTCGGCGAAGGAAGCGATTAGGGGATTTAACGCTTTGGAGGTAAAAAAGTGTGTTTGTGCGCCACTGGGGATTAAAGTCATAGCAAACTGGTAATAAGAACTGACAAGAGGGGGAAATTAGAAAGCTGCACGCCGCCAATTGCCACCGCCACCGCCACCGCCACGCCGTGCAATGCGCCGTTTCGCTAGTGTGCCGTCATCACCGTCTGCAAGGAATAAATTCGGAAAAAATACGAATATTTAAGTCAAATTAATGAGACTTGGGCTTGTGGACTTTCTTTGTTCGGAGGTATCATTTGCTAACATGATTACCTAATATGACCATACAATGGCGGTGAAAAAAAAAATACAATATTCATCTGTAACGGTTGAACTGAATATTGCCATTAAGCACGATCTTGAAAGTAATCAGTAAAGTTCAAATCAGAAAAATATTATTGATTACGATGTTTTGTTAACAAAAATCCGACAATGCTGAAGAATTTTTTTGCAGGAGGTCGTTACTCAGTATAACAGTCTGACTCACGGTCATCACTGTCATCTTGAAAAGAGTGCTAAAATCATCACACTGCAGCTTAACACTCAAAAGGTAGCAAATAAATATCGGATACTATTTTAACGGCGTTTCATTACGACCAGAGGAACCCAAAGGGAGGCTCATCTGGCTACTAAATTACCCAATTTTAATCTACATTTATTTAAAATAAAAAAAAAGCACATTCGTACGATTTTCATCCAAATATAAAAACCTTTTATTTAGTTCCTTTTTTTTTTTTTTTTTTTACAATTTTCAGCAAAAATATCATACAATTCCAGCTTCATTGTATACTTTGTTAAATATCTAAATAAACTTTTGCACTCGCAACGTCAGTAGAAAATGACAAAGATTTTTTTTCACTTCTGGCCGTACAAAAAAACAAAACGTACACTTGGCTACATGTGGATTGGTCACATGATGACACAAAAAATAAGGATTCATTCTTATTTTTCATAGCTTTGCTTTATCATTAAGGGGGAATTTAGTTAAAATAATTAGAAAGAAGAATGACATGTGTCGTCTAACCCTCTCTAGAATTAGCACCGGTTGAACAATATGCAACATGTTGTGGCTAATTTGGACTTAATAAGACCTCTTTTTGAGTTTCCACCAGGGATTTTTCCCTGGAAGTGATGAAAAGGGCCCAAAAGTGCATATTACGCTCCCAAATCCCCGCTACCCCCGTAAAACCCATTCACATTTAAGGATCACAAGAAGAACCACAGAACCAAAACAAAAAGAGAGAACAGCAAATACAAATAAAGAAAAAAAAATCCCTTTCCTATAAATATATTTTGGACTGAACAGGTAGGGAAGATAAATCAACGACAACATCCCTCGGAAAAGGTCAAAAGGCTGTGGTTTGTGATGAAGCAAACTACTTTTACTCACTCATTTCAGTCTTGGAGTTGAGTGGTGCCTTCAGGGTCCTTCGCAAAGTCACTAGAGGCATCTCCTGTGTTCTGGGTATTCTTCCAACACAAACACACATGTACACACATATCTAAAATGTTCAACAAGGCACTAAGACTTCATTCAAGTTTATCACAAGTGCATAAAAGTTGCCACAGGACGCCAACCGGCCCCCGGGGGGAGCTACATGGGCGGCATGTCTCGTTTTTTGATAATGAGCCCCTGCTTGCACTCTATGCTAAGAGTGATGTCAGTTTTGAGGGCACAGGCTAGCCTCACGCCAAATGGAGCTGGGGTTGGGACCGCCGCCCATTTTTCGAGCCCCCGCGTTTGTCCCCCCTTTCAGCAAACAGGGGAGCAGCAAAATATATTCTATATAAGTGGTGATAGCAGCTTGAAAAAGTACTTTTTCTGAAAAATGAAAGTAAAAAAAAATAGAAAAGCGGAGAGGAAAGTGACGGACAGCAGATTAGATCAAGTAGGGGGCAAAGGTCGGTGGGGGCGCATCAATCCACCTGGTAATTTTCAGAGTGGTTCTGCCTGGCTTCACCCAGGTGTCACAACCATTTTGGCTCAGCGACAAAGAACAGGCGACACCACCCGATCTCCCGTTACGCCACCCGCCCCCAAGCCACCGGAGGGGGTTGGTTGTCGGGGGTGGTGAGACATGAGAGGATTTGAGAGGTGGAAGACATGGAGATAAACTGGAGGTGTTCAAATAAGGAACTTGGCGGTGAAGAAAGGCTGCAAATAAGGCGAGAGGGGAAACAGTCAGGGAAATCGGAGTGAGGAATGTCGGGTACATTCAGGGAATAAATCCCATCCATCAAACTTCCCACTCGTGGGAACCAGACGAGGAAGCAGCTCAGTCGGCACCCTGGTGGTTGAAGCTCTCCAGCACGGTGCTGTTGGTTTTGTCGAAGAGCCACCGCTGGCTGGGGGAGGCGGGGTCACATGTGTTCATGAAGATGCGGCGCTCGCTAGCGTTGCTGTCGATGCAGCTGTTGCTAACGGGATGATACAAGCTCTTATCCTAGCGGATGGAAACAGGAAGAAAGGACAGGATGCGGTTATAGTGTAGTACAGTAATCCCTCATTTATCACTTTTAATTAGTTCAGTAATCCCTCATTTATCACTTTTAATCCAGTGATAAGTGAATTTCAGTGAAGTAGGATTCCTTATTTATTTTAGAAGTTAAACCAAAACCTTGATAGCAGGGGCCACATTGGGTTAAAGTATTTGGGGGTGTGGGGGTGTCTATATATCGGTGGCATACAAGTAGACCGACATACTTGCTCACGGTGCAACGAAAACAAAAACACAACACATCCATCACAATTTAACGCATCACATAAATCACATAAATCATAAATCACATAAATAACTGTTAAAAACAGTTATTTCAAAATGCCCGCAAGGCATGCTGGGTAGTCCAGCTGCTGCAGCAATTTGAATTATGAAAAATGAAACATCGGCGATCAAGAGTATGTTTAAGTCCTCCTTGTTTACTTATCTCACGACTTCTTCCACCGAATTGGCAATCTGACAAAATTGTGACAAACACCACAAAATGTTGAAGTACCACATGTTACCCAGCATGCCTTGCTGCGAGAATATATGGGTGTTTTGTTGGCATAGGTATTGCAGGTACATATTTGTTATCGTGTGTGCTGACGTTTTGTGTTGTTTGGAATCCTAACATATTGTTTCTGTTGCTGCTGTATTGTCCAAAATACTTTTTAATTTCTCATAAACGCGACACTTCCTGTCACTGTACAATGGACAAATATTGCTTACTTTCCGGTAGCGCCACAGCTGGTTGCCCTTCATGCCGTGACAGTCGTACAACGTGACGGGGCTGTTGTGGGAGATGGCGTCAAAGCAAACCTTCTTTGTGTGCATGGGGTCGCCCACGCGGATGTCCTCCCTCCAGCCGAACGTGAACACCTGCAAGTGTGTTTAACGTTATATCAGTTATATAGTTATATAGTTATATAGTTATATAGTTATATAGTTATATAGTTATATAGTTATATAGTTATATAGTTATATAGTTATATAGTTCTTATGAAATATTATGATTAAATTATTCTTCCATTTACAAGTAATTAAAAAGAGAGCGTCACAGTTCCTTTAATTAAATGACTGATTGGAGTAGATTTTTTTTGGAATGGGAAAAACAATATGAATATGTATCAAAATATATTGATATATGTGCCATTCTCTTAAATAAGGGGTGTTCAAGATGCAACCCGAGGACCATTTGCGGCCCGCAGATGTTTTGTTGGGCTGCAGCACATACTAAAAATATGATTTAACAAGAAAACAAAAGACAAAATATTGTGAGAATTTTTTTTTTTGAAGAATAATGTAATAGGATTGGGAAAAATTACGTAATTTTAGTAGCATAATGTTAAAGTGTATTACAGGAAAAAATATTTTGGGACTAAAGCCATAATTATGAGAAAAAAAATTAACTAGTAAAACAATTAATAATAATAATAAAAAACAACAGGAGAAAAAATACTGTAATTTTACCAGAATAAAGTAAAAAAAAAAATCTAAACGGAGAGAGGTAGCAATTTTATAAGAATAAAGTTGTAATGTTATGAGGAAAAATTCAATTTATTAGCATAGAGCTGAAATATAAAAAATATATATTTATTGTTTTAAGTCCTAATATTATTAAATATATATTTATTATATATATTTATTAAATATCTATTTATATATAAGATAATATTATTATTATATATATATTATTCATATAATATTAAAATAAAGTTGTACTTTTTGAAAAATAGGTTGACGGAAAATTCCCAAAATCCTATTTTGGGAATAAAATCAAAATATTATCACAACAAATTCATACTATTAAGAGAAGAATATTTATGAAGATTATTGAAGAATAAAGTTGAAATATTTGGGGAAAAAAAGAGCAGCAAAAATGTGGAAAAAAAGAGTGAAATCCACAGCAATAAAAGTCCATTTCACTTCTATCACAAAGCTGATATGCTTATTACTTCCTACAAAACATCAAAGTGGCCCTTGCATCCATTCATTCATCATGTCTCCCTCGCTGGAAAAAGTTGAGACACTTCTGTCTCAAAGCTTTCCCTGAGCGACCTTCTCCAATTTTTAAACAAACAAAAAAAAACACCAACAAAAAACACAACAAGGACGGCTGCCAGACGGCCCTCCTGTGATTTGCGGCCAATCCATTCCTCGGTGGCGCAATAACAAAAGATGACGACTGTGACATAGATTAAATAACAATGCATCTGCAGTTTAAAGCAATTAAAGTGTCAGAGCTGCCGGTTGCGGCGTTTGAGGAGTGGAGACAGAAAGTGACGTAAAATCCATTAGGGCTGTATTCTAAACTGGTGATAACACATCTCGGCCGTGACGTGCGGGCAACAAATACACTCCTTGAGGACTCTGTAAAGTTAATAAAGTGTGTGTTTAGCGCTAGGAACACAATTACCTGAGGGGTAATTTACTGCATCAACAACAGAACAATGGATCAACAATGCCTTTGGAACACACCTTGGGAAAGTCCACCACAATCACGAACAAAACACACATTATTGAAGCTATTTCACTTCTTTTCCTATTATTTCTCTCCTCATCTATTTAATAGTACATTTTTGAATTTTTCATTTTTTTGTATTTGTGGTGAATGAATCGCAACAAACAAAAAAATATTACACAACTTTTGGAACTTGGGTTGGTATGGCATGAAAATAATAAGAAAGTAAAAAGGTTACTGCCTACTGTAGAAATGTAAATAAATAACTAGTTACGTGTAATTAACAGGAATTCCTAACTTTCCCTGTTCTTACGTATAACAAATGAGGAATTTATTTGCGTACTCACCTGTCCGTTGCTCCACCTCACCTCCCCCCGTGCCTTGACGCAATTTTCCAGACGTACGGGATTGCCCGACACAAAATGTTTCGTCTCCATGCACATGCCGCTGCCCTCGTTCCGTATCTACCACACAAAACACGCATAGAAGTTATACATCAGGAAGTGGATCATTTCCTGTTCATTCAGCTTACTTACCTCCCCCCATGCAGCGGCGGGAGGCTCCACAGGTGGGTAGTGTTTGGGCAGATCCCAGGCCACCTCATTCATGAACCACTTGAAGCTCTTGCAGTTCAGGCTGCTCCTCAGCTCCTTCTGCGCCGTCATGTCACCTGCAGACAGGTGGCGGTACTCGGGGCGCCGCTGGTAGATGTATTCGGCGTACTCGTCCATCCATACCTCCGCCACTCGCTTCAGGTTCTGGAATCAGAAAAAAATGAGACTTTTTAGTTTTTGGTTGAGCGAAATTTGGGTGTCATCAAAAAATCGATGAAAGTGCTAACTTTGTTAGCCTGGGGAACCTCACTCCAATTTCCACCAGTTCATTTTCATTCATTCATTCATTTTCTACCGCTTTTTCCTCACGAGGGTGCTGGAGCCTATCCCAGCTGTCTTCGGGCGAGAGGCGGGGTACACCCTGGACCGGTCGCCAGCCAATCACAGGGCACATATAGACACATATAGCCATTCACACTCACATTCATACCTATGGACAATTTGGAGTCGGCAATTAACCGAGCATGTTTTTGGAATGTGGGAGGAAACCGGAGTCCACACATGTAAACTCCACACAGAGATGGCCGAGGGTGGAATTGAACTCAGGTCCCCTAGCTGTGAGGCCTGCGTGCTAACCACTCTACCGCCGTGCAGCCCCACACCACACTTTTATCCTGCACAGTTAAACTGGGCCATCTTAGCCATTGCTATTTTTTAAAATAGAATACTGCCGACTTCCAGTGGTGTTGATGTTCGCAATTCAGAGTGTCTGTGAATGCACCTTGAATTAGTATGGTAGGAAGTGTTATTTCGAAAAATGAGTTGCAGATACATACAATATATGGTGTAGGAATTTAGCACTGCTATTGAACGCTGGTCTCCTAGCTGTGAGGTCTGCGCGCTAACCACTAGACCACCGTGCCGCCCCCCCCAGTTCATTTTGTTATACTTAAACTTTTTTTCCCCAATTAGACACAAAAACTACACTTCAAATGTTTTGGTAACATTTGCTCTAAGTGAAAGGAATGGGGCAAAAAAATACTCGCAGGTGGATACACAAGCACCAAATGACTCCTACAGCAAACTTTTTTTTCAGTTCTGACAATTGCAAGCATCAAAGACCCACGCAAGAGCAATAGCAATAGTAAAGCATTCATCCAGTCAGGGTAGTCGAATCAAAATAAAGAAAGAAGAAAAGTCAGCCTTGGAGCCTGGGGATAGTGATGAGAACACAGGTTGAGTGAGTGAGTGAGCGAGTCTCGCATGGAAGAATACAAATCCTCTGGCCTTGGAAGGTACAGATGTGAAAAAGGGGTAAAAAAAAAAAAAAAACTCCCGTCATTCACACACACACTTCAGCATGGTTCACTGCCTGCAGCTCAACTGGCGGCGAAGTCTCCCCATTCAGCGCTGCCATCACTCTCCGTCACTGATTACATTCCAGAAGGTGGCAAGGTGGATCTCTTGACCCGCACAAACGCTGGATTATCTGTCTGGAGGGTCTTGGCTTCTATAACTACAGTATGTGCCGTGTGGAAGAACTTGGCCTGCTGCCTTTGATGACCTCTCAAATGATGGACACCAGTGGATGTGTCGACATTTTCAAGCAAAACAATGCATGTTGTTGTTGTCTTTTTAGGTTTTAGAGCTTGAATGTCAACAAGACAAGAACAGCGTTATGTTTGGCGTGGGAAGATTTTCAGCAAGAGACTCACCCTGGCCAAGCTGACCCCTCCGGGAACTTTGTAAGGGACGTACTTCCTGTAGATGTGTCCCACTCTGGAGCAGGGGATGTCCTCCATACGACCCCCACACATCCACACCTGCACGAAGAAACATACTTTTAAACATTAAATACTGGATATATAAATAATAAAAATAGAAATCATATTTTTATTTTGCTTGTTAATATTTATTTGATTTAAATTATTATAAATAATAATAATAATAATAATACATTTTATTTCAAAGCGCCTTTCAGGACACCCAAAGTCACGGGACAGAAGATATAAAAAACACCAATATAAAATACAAGATAAAAGAGAATATATATATATATATAATTTATTTATATATATATATAAAATTATCTTAAATAAATAATATATATAATATAAATAATATTATAAATAACATTCAGTTATATTAGAATAATGTACCATAATATTATAATAATAAAATATAATCAAAAATATATTAAATCGGCCGCACAACTAGGAGAACCGAGTTCGATTCCACCCTCGGCCATCTCTGTGTGGAGTTTGCATGTTTCCGGTTTCCTCCCACATTCCAAAAACATGCTAGGTTAATTAGCGACTCCAAATTGTCCATAGGTATGAATGTGAGTGTGAATGGTTGTTTGACTATATGTGCCCTGTGATTGGCTGGCGACCAGTCCAGGATGTACCCTGCCTCTCGCCCTAAGACAGCTGGGGTAGGCTCCAGCACCCTTGTGCCCCTTGTAAGGATAAGCGGTACAAAAATGAATGAATGAATGTTAATATTTCTTTTATTTAAATTATTATGAATAATATTATAAATAAAATTCAGTAATATTAGAATAATGTACCATAATATTATAATATAAAAAATATATATCACAGATAAAATTATTCAAACTTTTTTCTTCAAAATGTACAGAGATTTAAATGTAATTAATAACCTTTGAAAACGACACTATATACACGTCCTATATTTGGGTTCCTGTCCACATGTACACCATTCGCCATAAAGACATCCTGTAAGTTCATATAAACAGCCAGCAGAGAGTGGAGCAAATTTGACAACGGGGACATTCAATTTCTATTCCCAACAAACAAACGTCCAGCAGGGGACAAACAACATTTGCTTTTTTTTGCGCCGCAGCATCCGTCCCATCACATCAGACTCCCCAAGGGTGGCCTTTGTGCTTGATTAAGTGAGATGACACAAGCTCTGCTCTTTCAAAGCACAATTCAATTACTGTGACAGGACACTCAGCTCACAGAGGATGATGAGGGGGGGCGAGGAGGGGAGGGGCTTCTTAGCATGCTGACCAAGTGGCCGTTGCTTAAAGAATAATTCATGTTGAAAACACCAAACAAAAGCACAAATCTAATAAGTCGTTTTTGAGCATGATTGATGCGGAGTCTCCTGTGCAACTCGGTTTGTTTGGCTTTGACGTCAACGAGAGCCGAAACATTCATGGGGAATATCTTACAGTCACAATCTTGGGGGACCATGACTGGGTTTCTTTCTAGGGAGGTACCCATAAAATGCTTACATATGCTTTTAGATGGATAAGAAGGGTGGAGCCGCTGACAGATGTCAATAGAAATATATATTATTCATATTTATGTTGTTTGCTGCACAGTTAAGACAGTTAAGACTCCAGTATACAGTATTGGATTTTTCCTGTATTTTTTTAAATCTTCTCTCTAAAAACAAACTCCAGGCTGGTACTGGTGGATGGTGGTTCTATATTCATTTTGGGCTTTTAATTCGGTGTTGGGACGGCACGGCGGTCGAGTGGTTAGCGCGCAGACCTCACAGCTAGGAGACCAGGGTTCAATTCCACCCTCGGCCATCTCTGTGTGGAGTTTGCATGTTCTCCCCGTGCATGCGTGGGTTTTCTCCGGGTATTCCGGTTTCCTCCCACATTCCAAAAACATGCTAGGTTAATTGGCGACTCCAAATTGTCCATAGGTATGAATGTGAGTGTGAATGGTTGTTTGTCTATATGTGCCCTGTGATTGACTGGCGACCAGTCCAGGGTGTACCCCGCCTCTCGCCCAAAGACAGCTGTGATAGGCTCCAGCACCCCCACGACCCTCGTGGGGAAAAAGTGGTAGAAAATGAATGAAAGAATGAATGAATGAATTTGGTGTTGTTACTTTCTTAGTTTTACCAAATTTACCAAAGACTTTCGCCGACAGCGAGGCTCTTGCGTTTAAGAGACGGACTGTCAAGTGGTTGCTAGTCTTGTCTCTACAATCGATCTAAGGATTTATGGCTGATTCTTATCGATCCAGGATGCAGCTTCATCTCTCGTTTGTCAAACTGGATCTATAAACTCTGTTCATTTTTCCATTACATAATTTTATCCTTTATTTTTAAACCCCATCTCCACCCTAAACACATGTATATGTATGTCCCCGATGGGTGCAGGCAACCAATGCGGGGACTTAGGGGGCGACCTGTTTTGATGAGTATCACCTGTCGAAGGGCAATAACATTAATTTAACAGGTGTACAGATTTTAACATAATATGAAAAACATTTTTCTATACATAATTTCATTCAAACACAACACATAAACACATGTACAAATAGGCAACCATGCCAATGATTTAAAAAACAGTTTTATGACATTTTTTTTTTAAATATGTATAAAAAAATCAGTAAATCCTCAACATCTTTTATAGAAAGAGGAGGTTGGGAGGAAAAAAAACCCAAGCTGAAACTGAGCTGAGGGCGGAAATGGGATCTAATATGTCTGATGAAGTTCAAACGGACCGAAACGTTACCTAAATAAACTAATAATTTTATTTTTCCCCCATTAGAAAATAAATTCAACACACAAAGTGAACACACCATGAGTAATTGTCAATGTAACGTAACAGAACCGATCACCATTATTTCTTTACCTTGAAGGATATCTCATACTGTTCTCCTCCCCAGATCTCCAGACCCGTATCATACCCGCCAAGCTCCCAGAACCACTTCCTGTCTGTAGCGAACAGCCCTCCTGCCATCACCGGAGACCTGCAAGATGGTAAACATTTGCTGACACTCTTAAACCACTGTGCCACGGTCGTCTTAAGTGACAGGATGTCCGCCTAAAGCAAACAGCTTAAAATAACTGAAACTAGGAAGCGACTACATCCAACTTCTGGGACTACATTTGACTGATATTGTGGTTTATTGTGGTTTATTGTGGTTAATCGGTTCCAGACCCGACAGTGATAAGTGACTTTGTTATATTTTTCTTAGCAATTACAGCATACAAAACCTATTTATGACCTGCTAAATATTATTTTTTA